>NW_027111225.1:78878-79274 GCF_000696795.3 Halyomorpha halys | reverse complement strand
AGAAACTCAAGTGGAATTCCCATATAAACAGAGTCATAGTTAAAGCAAGAGCTTCCCTATGGACTTGTAAAAGTTTATTTGGAAAAAAATGGAGAATTAAACCCAAAATGGCAGAATGGTTATACACAAGGGTTACAAGACCCATGATAACCTACGCATCGGCAATTTGGTGGCCGAAAACAGAGGAAAAAACCTCACCAATAAAACTGGAAAAGGTACAAAGAATGGCGTGTCTAAGTGTGACAGGAGCAATCAGAACATGCCCCACAGCAGCTATGGAGACAATTCTGAATCTAACTCCCGGTTCCATTCTTGCAAGGTTTCTTCTCAAAGGATCCTCTTCCATCTGTTAGGGTTTTCTCCAATATTCGCTTGGATGTTCTCGGGTAAATCCGC
>NW_027111225.1:78644-78828 GCF_000696795.3 Halyomorpha halys | reverse complement strand
TTACCTTAACCTTACTAGAAATGAACTGAGGACGATAACAGGACTCCTCATGGGCCACTGCCCCTTAAAATATCATCTTAATAAGATGAGGCTGGCGGAGGATTCCACCTGCCATCTATGTATGGAAGATGAAGAAAAGGCACAGCACATTCTGTGTGAATGTGAAGCCCTTGCATTCAGAAGA
>NW_027111225.1:52280-78499 GCF_000696795.3 Halyomorpha halys | reverse complement strand
GGTAACTCACAAAAGATCCAATTGGGTCGAAGTGAGGAAGGGATTCCCGACCCTCAGTGTAATATTAATAATAATAATAATACTATTTCTATGAAGATAAATGTCACAAATTACTTATTAGGTTTTTGATTGTTGTTGGTAGTTTTAAAGATAAGAGCTTCAAATGAAAAATTAATTTTTTGAAACAGGCACCATTTTGTATCCACCCTACCTATACCTTATAGACTCATTAATTTTGACTAGTCATTATTTGCAGTTTTATCAAGGTAATAAAAAATTGGGATAAAATAACTTTCTTGGGCTCTTGTACTAAAGTATACTAGTAGGAAGTAAGGGAATTTTCCTAAATTAATATCTGGTCTGCTGAAAAATCTGTTATTACAGTAGAAATTGTTTGTAGAATGCTGATGGATCATATATATTTTGACTACCTGACTGTTCACAGAAATATTTTCGGATCAAAGGAAATCCTGGACACTCAAACGAAAGAAATTAATTAAACTGGATTCATTAATTGCAATTTAAATTTATTAATGAGTTTTTAACTTCATGTTAATAAATAAATAAAAATATTTTATTGCTTTTAATTTTACATTCCTAATTTTCAGTTTTATTTTATTTTTTTTTATTTTAGTTCCTGATTATATGAAATTGGACGTCATAAATTGCTGGATCACTCGTTTTGTCTCAAAATTTGTAGGGCCCCTTCTTTTTTGGAAGGTATTCTAGATCCCCTCTTAATTGGACTATTCCATTTTAGACCAAAAGTTTTATGGCCCCTCTAAGGATAAGACAATGCAGTCAAATTATTCTACATAGCATCCTTTCCATATCCTCTTTGAAATATACTCTGTAAATTAAAAATTGTTGGTCCCAATATGTTCCATTCATCCCAGTATATTCAAACATTAAAAAATATCAAAAATCATTTATAGCATGTTCCTGTCCTGTTCTGTGGTCCTAAGGTCAGAATGATAGGAAACTTTTTTATTTATTCCACTAAAGTTTAGGATTGTCTTTCTCTTAACTAGTTTATTACTTTCTTCTCTCATAATTGTTAATGTGTAACCTTAATTTATCATATCTTCTTGGAATAGGGATTTTTAAAAAATCAAAGGAAATAGCGAGATTTTATTTCACAGATATGACTATAAAGAACATCTAATATTTTGATATTGTTCACCTATAATTATTTGTGATTATGGATATCTGAAAAGAAGTAAAAAAGAAGTAACATTTCATTTCAAGCATATCTGTTTTCACTTTTGTAAAACATTGATACTTAATCATACTATAAATTCATTTAGAAAGATTTCAAATTGTGTAAAAAGAATTGTAAAAAAGTATTCTAAAAATATATAGTATACAATGTTTTATTTGATTATAAAAACCTTTCAAATCTAACCAAGCCCTATTACTTATAAATCACATTCCATCACAGATACAAACTAAGCACCTATTTGTGATTAATTAAAAAAAAAGAAATGAAAAATCCTTTATCTCCTCTTTTCATTAATTTTCTTTTCACCTTTGGTTTTGTCATAAATGATGTTAACATTATATTATCATGTTATAATAGAGAAAAAGGATTTTGTTTAACAATTTCCACTCTCTCTTTATAATTAAGCCTAAATATCTACTGGTCTTATTGAGTCTTTCACTCATTCTTATATATCTGCTCATCAAACCATTACTGTGAGCTGAAATTATAAATAATGACATTTATAGATTTAAGTTGGTATTATATCTTTTGTATCTTTTAAATGCTGTAAATTAAAATTAAAAAATAAAAATAACAATTTTCGAACATGACAGTTTCAGATACAATTAATTCTATATTTAGTTTTATTTTAATTACATGTATAAGAATATTTACAAAATATGTTTACTTTACATTTATTACTAAGTCATATTTTAAATTACTTACTATTTTATGTTCAGATGACAAATTTCACTTTTTAAATAAAAAAAAGTATTTTTCATATTATGGAGTCTCCATTGTTGATATAGAGAAAGTAAAATTTTTTAGAGTTTATGAGAAAACAACAGTGGCAAATTTACCACCTGAAAGTCACTGGAAAAGTGACTTACTACATTTTGCCATCTGACCACAAATTTAATTAATCAATGTACTGTAGTTTCACACTAGTATTATTATTATTTTCAAAACCAATATTTTAGTACAGTGTTCACCAAAACATGAGTCATTAAAAATTCTTACATTTACTTTATTGAGATTAGTTATGTGAATGCATACAACTTATAATGTCAAACTATGCATTAGTATGTATAGCTCTATGAATAATGGATTCCATACATATTTGTTTTAACTGCTATTGATTTTAATTTAAAAATAACTCAATTCATATATACATTGTAGTTTATATTATATTTTGAATTACCGAAATAGTAATACATTTAAAATTTTTATTCTTTTGAAATTATAAGAAAAAAAAACTTACTAACAAAAATTGAGTAATTCTTTCCATACATTCAAATCTTTTTTTTTTTTTTATATGACAAATAACAATGCAATTTATGTTTTTTTAGTTAAGGATATATGTACTTCGGTAAATCTAAATATAGATAAATTATAAATATATATTTAATATGTTTATTACTTTATGTCTTTTATTCTTGTTTCCATCCATTCAAATGTGTATAAATCACTCTTTAAAAGTCTGTTTTAATAGTCTTACAACCTTCCTTGAATCCTCTGATGCTAAATTAAAAAAAAAACTTAATTACATGGTTAGATATCAAATGATAATTTCTAAACATTTTTTATCATCATTACTATTATTTTTCAATGGTCATTTAAAACACTCATTGATATCTAATATTTTTATAGGGTTTGAAAAATATTATGATATATATAAATGAATATAAAACTAATTTCATATGCTGGAGTTTGTATGTTCACAGAGATATATATTTATAGGTCAACAGCATGTTCCCTTCCAATGCTTCTAAAATAAATAAATATTTTTGAATGATTATGTTCATAATCATTCTTAGTTTCATGTATGAAAACTGAAGAGATTACTCCCACACTCTGTGGGAGTCTTTCTTATTTTATCTTCAAAACATTTACTTATAATAAGTATTGATTGATATATGTTACAATCTCTAGGAGATATTGCAACACCAGAAATAATTAGAGGGAACCTTGTATTCCTCACCTGCTCCCTGATCCCATGGTGCTATATTACCTTATTGATACTCTTTATTGTGTAATTATGGTAAGTAAATGTTTTAAAGGTAATACAAGAAAGGCTTCTGTGAATTGGTGGGTTCCTGTGTATAGCCAATTTTAGAATTAGGATCTGTATAAATAAGTTTTATTGAAGGGACCTAACACATTGTAGGACTTATAGGGAGGGACCTTTTTCATATAAATAATACAGTTTTTTTTATATTAAATAGTAGGAATGAAAGTTGGTGAAGACGGTGTGAAAATTAAATAAGGCCTATTTCACTAATCTTAAAAATTGGTTTGAAAAGAAGAAAACTGATGGAAACAACCCAGTGCAACTTTAAATACAAAGTTTCAACTTGGACTGATTTGCTATGATACTTAGGAAGACACCGATGGTACTCAAATAATTATTTTTTTTATAAGATAGGTTTCTTGGAGATGAGTTTTGGTATATAAAAATAATAAATTTGCATTGGTGTGATAATTATTAAAAAATAAGTGTATAAAATGTTTCACGATTCCACCATGTTTAAGTATGAATGTGAAAAATAACATTTTTTTCGAATTAACCAGTTTTTTTTAAAATTTATCAGAAATATTTTTTCAAAATAAAATCTTTTAAATACAAATTCAGTATTCGGTGATGTAAAAAGGCCCAAAGATAAAAAAAAAATATTCAGAATGGGAAAGTCAGAAGTAATAGGTGTTTTTTGTTACTTTCCTGAAAAGTAGCCAGATTCCTTTACTTTAGCAGACATGGTGGCAACGGTTTTAAATCTCAATTTTTTTATAGCATTATAAATAAAAGATTCATTATTGAAAACTCCTCTAGCTAAAGCTGTTCCACTTTAAACCATCACATAAAAATTTTGTTTTTCTTCTTACTCTGGAAATAAGAAAATATATAGTTTGAAATGTATCATTGTCTTGTTACTCATTGTATAATGTAAACAGATTATAGAAATTAATTTATTTAATCATGGTTATATAATGCATGTTTTTGCAATGATAATAAAAATTTTTGAAAAAAAAATACATTTTTTTTTTGGATTGTACATACCTAGTTTATTCAATTTATGAATTAAAAATATTTTACTTAATTTTAACCTAAAGTAAATAAATAGCTTTTTTGCAATAGAAAATTTTACATATTTAATCATGAATATGTTTACCATTAATTCTTATCTGTAATGTCATTGTTATATTGATGGGTCTGGCATAATTAGGTATTTTCCATATTTAGTGGAAAAAAAATTCTTAACATTTTTCGGTAGAAAAAATTTCTTAAATATGATTATCAATGTTTTTCCGTTCAGTTATGTTTTCTGTTGAACTAAGTTTTTAAGAATGTTAATCTTTACTTATAAACTTCAATTAAATTGGGAAGGGCTATTAACCTGTTGTAACTTAGTATTTGGTAGTCATTCCAATATATCCGGAGAGATGGAGAGATTGAGAAATTGAGGCTTGTTACAGAAAGTCTAAAGTCAAAACACATTTAACTAACACTCATCGGAATCAAAAAGGCTCTGTATTCACCTGTAATACTTCACAAGGCTGCTCTGAAACCTGTTTCACTGTGAATTACCGGTTATTAATTTATGAAATAAAAACGGATGGATGTAAACTGTATTTTAAACAGACATTTAGGGCTTCAACAAATCTCAAAGTAACTTCCGCCTTCTTCACTTTTTTACTTAAGGAATAATATATCTTTTTTTACTATTATAATGTGACCTGAAATAATAAATAAATTTGTATTTAACAAAAGCATATTTAGAATCAAAAACATATAGTTTAGTTACTAGTGTAAGAAAGGTGCTTTTGAGCTTGCTACTGAAACAAAATGATTAAATTATTTGCTTAGTTATGAATATGATGGTTCTTATGCATGCCCAGCTTTCTCGAGTGTGGACCATTAACAAGATTAACCGGTGGTACAATTCAGAATCTTTTTAGGAATAGGAAGAACCTTTGGATATGGGAAAATTATTTCCATCTTATCAAGTTAAAATACTTTAGCTACAGTTTGAGTTGGACTCTTTAACTTCAGTCCATGAGAAGATAATTCCAATAAACTAACCGATTTTACTACTGTGAATATGTGATTAAATCTAATAGTAACTCACTAGTATAAGTAAATAGATTTTACTTTGTAAATTGTAAATAAAACAATCTGCCAAGGAAAATGGTGATCGAGGTACTACATGGAGCAAGAAGCAGAGGAAGACCACGCCTTTGATGGAGTGATGGCGTGAGTAGTGGTGATGCCAGGACCATGATGGGAGTGAGGAACTGGATGGCGGCCGCACAAGATCGTAATGATTGGTGGAGGCTAATGCAGGAGGCCAGGACCCGACATCGAGTTGTGGAGCCGAATTAATAATAATAAATAAAACAATAGATAGAAAAGTAATTTATTAACTTTTTTTATTTATTGTTTTTACCTGGTCTTCTCACATCTTTGTTTCTTTAATCCAAATTTTAGATACAATAATTTCTTTTATATATTTTAGAGGTTATTAAACCAATTTCTATAGCCTTTCTTGTTCATATTTAATTTTATACCTACATCTTTATTTTTTATTTTTATTGGATGTAAAGACCTTGCAGATCTTTCCCCACCCTTATAAGCTTGCTTCACTTTTCTCTATATGGGGTTGCTGTTTCTCAATGTGGTAAATGTACTTATGTCGTTTTTTTTGTATATTCTCCCCATTCATCTTGTTATAGCTGTCCTGTATGACCCCTTATCAATTACCTGTTGAGCTTAGTCTAGTTTGATACTTAGTTTTGAGTGCTCTAATTTATGTTTACTTCAGCCAACCAAAACCACATCATATATTTGTATTAATTAGTATGTACTGATACAATAAAATAATTAATTAAAATAATAAATCATTGCATAAAAGCTTGCAATATTTTGCAAAATGCACAGGAGGTGTTTTGAAATTCCATTATTCATGTAGTAATGTATTTATTATAATTCATATTTATTAGTTTTGGATTTAAAAAAACTGCAATAGAGATGAAGTTTATCTTAGTTGTGGAAATAATTGTTTGAAAATGAAAATATTTTTTATTATATTAAAATTTTAAAATAATAAGTTATATAAAAATTTTTCTTAAAATATTATGGCATATTAAGTGTTCATTTTTACCATGAAATAGATTCTTGAGAGTCAAAATTTACAAATTAGAAAAAAACACCGTAAACTTTGTACTACAAATATTAATTATACATTACAATAAAAAGCATCGTGAAATAACAAATTAATCTTCAATCCATTACTAAAATAGAACATACTCCCATTAACTCCTATATTTTATTGTTTTGTTTACATACTTCCAATTCATTTTTCCTTCTGGGGGTTTCACTTACGGATTCGTACTCACTATATAAGTTATATCGTCTGGAAACAAATCGCTACCAACTTGTTTCCTGAGCATTAGAAGCTGTTTCTTTACGTTTATTGTATCCATGGCACTATAACCCTAAAAAAATCCTGGAAAAGAGGGTTATCCAAAATGTCTTGGCACTCTGGACCTACATCACTAACCATAATTTTTAAATTGATGATGCCCATCGCATGGAAGATATGAATGAAGCAGATTAGGAATGAGTGGACATCTAAAATATATGATCATTTAAAAAAAAAACTAATTATATTTTGACCCAGAAAATAAGTATACTGACATTATGGAAGAACAAAAATAAAAAAAAAAACAAAACTAATTAGTATAGAAGAATATCTGGGCGAAAAGCCAAGTTCAGAAAATCAAGCGTTTTGTTCCACTGTGCACCGCCACTTTTTGAAAGTTATAATGTATGTGATAAATTTATTTTAGCCTTTTAATAAAAGTACTGAATTATAGATACATTGAATGAAATACAATATTATTGGAGATATATTTTATAGAAAGTAATATACCACAGATTTTTGTATAGAATCTTTTTTCAGAGGAGGGAGACAAGAGAGAGCGCTCATACCGTAATTGTCTGAGGTTACCAAATGTCTACCATTGATAAAGAGGAAGTGGAATGGTTTAGATCACTGATATCAAGATCTCGCAGAATGTTCAATGTTTAGAAGGGAAGGCGGCTACGGACATAAGATAAACGATTTCAATGAAATATTTTTCATGGTGATAGGTCGTAAATTACTAGACACACGCCCGAGGGTTCTTGTCAATTCACCCTAGAAGCCGGAAAATACTCCAATTTTTTCACGTAAAAGCGAGTCAAATTCGTTTTTAGCGTCCTCCAAAATTCTTACTTCCATGAAGTTTCATGAAAATATAAATATAATTTATATATATGACCGGTTTAGAAGAAAAATGGTTGTCATGAAGAAATATCCTATTAGTGGATAAATATATAAAAATGAATATATTTGTTCCCCTTAAAAAAATATATATTTTACCCCACTTTTCCTAGCATCCAGTTCCAAATTTTTTCAGTATTGTATTTATATTAAGCTCATATCTTTCAAATGTTTTTTCTAAATATTTTTTGATTTTTAAGAAATTGTTTTTAAGAACATTCTAGGACGCTTAAAACGAACCTTGCTTATTCCTTGTCCGCTTGAACCTCATGTACTAGAAAATGGAGCAATGCTTTCCTCAGTGCTTTTGTAAGTTCGATTCAAGTATTTCTGTTAACGTGTTATCTCGATCTTTTTTTTTTTTTCCTATTTAACATCGTTCGAGATAAATACTAGCATGATTTCAGTTTAATATCTGTAATGCTATTGGATTCTGAAGTTTATTAAGTTCCAGTAGAAATATTTAAGCTTTCCATCATCCACAATGAACATGGAAAGAAATTATGTCTCTTATTTTGTAAAATATTTTCTTGAATTAACGAATTCTTGGCATTTAAGCACAAATTAAAAGATTATGGTTTCTTTTTGATCTCTGCTCCAGACGTTGGAGATTTTTTGAAAAAAAAAACCCATGGATTGTACATAAATATTCAAACATTTAATGCTCCTTGCTAACGGATTTTTTAGATGTGACTGGGAATGGAACTACTCTGAGTCCCTCTTTTCGAAAAATAAACGTAATGTCCTGATTGCGGATTTGAAATAAATTTGGATGCATTTGAAACTGATGTTGAGAGAAAACCCGTAGTACAGACATGTCTGTAACAGTTCTCAAAACTGTATTCTGTCGTTGACAAGTGATTGAAACATGCATAATCTCAGCAGCTCTGATCGAGGAATAAAGACAAAAGAAAGTTCAGGGACTTATTGACTCTGAAAAATATAAGAGTAAGTTAAATTACAGTTATAAGAGATATAAAAAAGAATAACCAATTGTCAAAAACTTTTCCATCACTATCGAGTCTAATAAAATTTTCAACATAGGAAGATAGTGATAACACGGCTAATACCCTTAATTATATTAACATGGAGATGGTGGTAAATTATCTCTAATTAATTTTTCATAAATTAGCAAAAATGCAATTTCCCTTTCCTATTTAACGTTATTTAATATTCAAATAAACGTATTTAATTTTTATTTTTTGGTTAGTTAAAACGTTCCTTAAGTTGTCTATTATTGTAATTTTGCTACGTAATCTCATTATTGTGATGTATTGATGTAAGTTGAAGACGACATTATTGTTTAGTTTTTAACCAGTTTTTCATTCTTTTAAGAATGAGTTCTTTTGATTGATAATTTTTAATATTTATTGTGCATCTCATTTTCCTTTTGAGCAAAAACGAATTACTAAGCTCATACTAAACATTTAGTAGTTTTGTCCTAAAGGGATGGCGAAATCGTACAGTGCAGCTGTTGCAACTGTTCAACCTTGTTGTTGATAAGTGAGAATTCAATATTTGTACAATGCGTGAACCAGTTTTCATTCTTATGATTATTATTTATAAACCTTTCAACAAGATTGCGTAATTCAGAAAATTCCATATACTGCCACGCCCCAGTATAGCATGAACCTATCTTTCTTGCGAATTCGGCAATTGGTAATAATAATCCAAGATTTAAAATGTTAAAATTGGGAATGTAATAGTCAACTAAATGTAAATTTTAGAATTGTTAAAATAATAAAAGTTTTTTTTTTTTTTAGATTTTTACATAAATAAATTATGTTATTAATATTTTTGTAGTATATTAATGTTTATTATGAAAATTAAATTTCTTTTCAAAATTTACTGACTTTCCAGAAAAATAAATTTCTGATTTATTTATTTTCTTTATGATTAAAATATTTATTCTTTGAATATAAATTAATGTTTTTAAGAAAGTTTTCTCATTTTTATTTTTCTGCTTGTTTGGAGTACTTTTAGATTCCTGAAAGTTCTGACTTCAACTTTCTCTGAATCCTCAATGCTCCTTACTTTGTCACAAATAAAATCATACATAAAGACCTTAATGTTCCCTGTGTAACCGATCTAGCCCGAACCAGATATCACTCCTTCCATTATAAACTCTAACCACCCAAACCCCCTAGTTTCTAATCTTGCATCCTCTTCCATTCCTGACAATCCTCCGAGGCGCCTGAAAAGAAGATGGGCACGAGACCAGCTAATGTAAAATGTCATTAGAATGCTACCAATGGGTAGTTTCTCTACACGCCTGTAACACTCCAATTTAACTTAAATCAGATTTAGTAAATGTATTATAATGAACAGTTGTAAATAGCAATAAATACATATTAAAAAAAAAAAATTTCTCTGAGAATGATTGACGTAGCTTTGGTTCAGTGTTGTTTCTGAAAACTTCTAAGAAGATTATGTTTGCATACATAAGATAAGATAATTTTCAATTTCGATAAAGTCAATTGCTCATACAGTATTTTTAATTATGAACATCACATATTCAATTAGGTATTTCGAAATGAACAGAAAATAGAACATAACCCAGAATAGAAATATATGCAAAAATACACACATATTTTTACTTAAAAGTCTTTTTCTAAAAAGTCTCTAGACATTAATCAAAGCCCTATGGCGTGTTAGCAACGTTACTTTACGCACTGAACTTTTTACTGCCAACAACTAACGAACTCTTATGACCCCGATATTTCACGATTCAAGATTTCACGAGATATTACTAGAATTTAATGATTCAGTCAAACGAGACATGACTTCAACAATCATGCTGCTAACTCCCATAGAATGTTGAAAGGGAGGTGGATGAGGGATCACCTTTCAGTCTACTAGAAACCATAACATCATGTCAGGAATATGTGCACCTGTGAGGAGAGGGGTGGTGTTATTCTCTCAGATACCCCTCACGTTAGCGTTCCTAGTATTGAGGTATCAAATTCATTAATCGCCTGTATTTTATCGCCTCACAAAGATGCAAACGCAATCGGTGCTAAGAAAAAGAAAGTAATGGGAATTTTTGAAACTAATATATTTAGAAAACTTGTGGTAACATATCATTGACTAAAAACTTCTACAGATTTCATGTTTTAAGTTATTGATATCATGAAAAAATACACTATTTTTTGGTGAGACTTTTTATTTGTAGGATACGAGGTATCACTTCTCAACTATTCGTATGCTTTCATGTTTTTTGTAGTATTTATATGGCAGATGTTTTCGCTTTCATAGTGAAAGGAAGAATAATTTATCTTTAATGTCATAATTATTTCGGAAGCGAGTTTATACTATAGAAAAACGTTTAAGAGCCAAAAAGTGAGAAATCATAGTAAAAGTTTTAATTAATTAACATGGATACGGTAAAGATAACGAGAAAAACAAAATTGTATCAGATAAATCCCTGATATTCTGTATCAGAAAACTGAAGACTTTCTCATTAAAATTTATATATACACAAAGAATATACTCTGGAGGAGAGAAGGACACCCTGACGACAGCATCGGAATCGGGCGCTGAGCGAGTGGTGGTGTTTATGATTTAGGGGTCCCTTCGACCACTCACCTGGTGAGTGACCTCCACCCCCCTTGATGACCCATTGTCTCCAGGCCTTCTGGATTAGCACTCACTTATCCCGCTGATGAGTTCCGCTTTAGGGCTCCAATCTAGTATCTTCTTAGTATAGGTCATCTTATGAGGGGTCCTCATTATTTTTTATTTTTATTTGTTTTTATGTTGAAAGTAATCTTATGACAAGTAGTATCCAAACAAGTAAGTATGAAGTGTAGATAAAATTATACTATAGCGTAGACTATATATTTCTCAAACTATAATTTGATACTTAGTTATAACTCTGAAAATATGAAACAAAATTCAGTGGCCCATAAAAGTCCTGTCTTGGGCATTCACTGGAACCCAACAATAAGTGCTTGCAACATTTCAAGACGATGTTTCCATTTCTTTCTTTTTTTTTTAAGGAATTACACTGACTGTAATTAAAGTAGAAAGTAGTTATCTTCGAAGTTGGCTACGTTGCTTCTTACGGTGCAAAATTGCTATGCAAAAATGCCAAAACAATAATTTTAGCCCACAAATGGTAGGAAAAGGTGCAAAAGTTCCGAGTTGAAAAAAAGTAGATGTGAAAGGTTAAATATGGTAGGTGCCAAGTTCAGTGGAACAATAACCTTGGTTATCTAATATTTTTCTTTCTTCTCCTCATATTATCCGCTAAACAATGAACCCCAAAATTTTATTATTAGATTAATTCGCCTGGATGTATAAAGTTAAATGTGATCTGAATTTTTTTCAAATCCTATTTGTTATTAAGAAGCATATATCAATATTTAATTATTAATCTCTTTCTTAGTTATCATTTCCGAGAATATATGACTGCGGATTACTTTACACCAGAGATTGGGGTTACTTTACTCCAGTAAACCTGCTCTAATTCGCAGTGCTATTCCAACCGATGTTTTTGACTTTTGTTCTTTATTCCCTGATTGATTTGGATTTTTTACAACCTATCAATAGTATATTAATTCCAAATTAATAAAAAAACAATTACACATAATTTGGATTTATTTTAGTCAAGATCTATATTGAATTAAAATATATTTTCAGATACGTTTTTTATTATTTTACGTTCCTTTCTTCAAGGTAAAGTATATATTTGAAGTTTTATATACTTTTCATAGATGATAATACCCTTGAATTATTGAACATCATTTATTTATTTCTATATTGCTAATTCTCTTACCGTACGTAGCTTCATATTATATCATATAGCTTCATATTATATTCATTCATATTATATTCATTATATTCATATAGCTTCATATTATATCATATAGCTGGACGTAGCTTCATATTTTGATAAATAAAAACTAAGACTAAACTAGCGGATTTTTCTTTCATTTATACTTTAAGGAAGCTTAGGTTTGAAATTAAGATTTTTCAAGCTCCTGTAAGTCGATAAAATTTAAAAATAAAAAAAAAATAGTTTTAATGCACAGTAACCCACTTTGATAATATTTAAATATAAATACATTTACATAAATTATTAAAACAAATTGAAGCTACTTTAAACGTCCTAATTGACGCACGCTCCCAGTATGAGGTAAAACTCCGTTTTTTCTTTGTTGTTTTTTTCAGAATTGTTTATTTAGAAATAAAATATTACCCTACCATTTGTCAACGTAACCAAATTCCGCCGATCTAAATTGATACTAACTAATATTGAATAATAATGTATTAAATTAATTTTGAACATAGGAAACAACATATTCTTTAGTTGCGTGGTGAAAACTAAATTATAACTTTGTTTTTCTATCCCGTAACCAGGATGAAATACTTGTTAAATATTCTTCTGGATTAAAATTCTCTTTTGTACAAGTTCAACGTATGTATCTACCTCTGTTACATTCCCAGAAATCTCCCTTTTGTCCGCAGGTACTAAAGGTCCGGTTGTTATGGAAATGAGAGAAGTTAATGGACTTACCTTGAGAGGAAGGTCAGAGAGAGTGTGGAGCTCGCAACCAATTTAAAACAGAATTGTATCTTCTATTTTCTAGGAACGAGATACAATACCCTTAGTGTTCAGCACAACTTGGTTTCTATTCTATATCTGCTTCGTAATAACAAAATTGCTGAGTTTGCCATACATTCCTTATTCGTGTAACGAATTATGAATGCTATTTCGGAAGAACATGTTAATAATATTCTTATTCAGTTTAAATAAATTGAAAAAAAAGACAAGAGCTTTTAATCAAAACAGGAACGGGAACGAATCTTCTTTATCCCTTTCAAACATGAAAACTTTCTTGAATAAGAGACTCATTTAAAGAAAAAAGTGGGATTAAAATGAAAAATAAATATAAAATCAAATAAAAAAAGAAGGACTCAATACAGTATTAATACAAATCTACGGAATATTTATTACAAAAAAGTCCTCTCAGAAATTAACAAATAATTTGTTAATCGATGGGTGGAGATCTGGATTTGGACTTATATAATAAGTTTTTGAATTAACGAATAAAACATTTTGTTTTAAAAAAAAAAAATTCCTTATTACTTTCATGAATGTTACTAATATTTTTGATTTTTTTTTTTACTTTTAACATTATACATTTATTTTAAAAATATTAAAACTACTAAAAATATTTTTGATAGTTTTATAATTTTTGTATAGGAGTTTGTCCCAAGTGAGCCAAAATCTTCAGTCCAGTTTACTTTTTAAAAACTTTTACTTGATTAAGTATCCAATTTTCCGTTAATATTTAAGAAGTAGTTTCTGCGGACTTTTACCGATAAAAAAATTTATATTCTTAATATTTTACGTAGCGCCATAAGATCGATGATATTTCATGAGGGTGGACGATGGAATTTTATATTCACTATCTCCTTTATTAAAGATTGAATATTTTCTCAATCTGTTCGTTGGAACGAAAACTCATTCAAGCTGATTTCACGGAGGTGCTCTTTCTTGTCCCCTTATCTTCAATCGTATCTGAGGGTATCGATGGAAAAAATCTGGTAGAAGAAGGAGGAAGTGATAAATGGGTGGGTATGGATATCTGACCTTTTGTCGATATAGAGGACTCCCTGCCCTCCTAGCAGCTAACACCACGACTAAAGGGATTATGGAAATGAGCTTGTTTTTTATGTTACTGACTTCGTCTGCTTCCCGTCCTCGCTTCGGGCTGGAGGATTACTTTTTCCCCTTAAACATAAATCGATCTCTCAGTGATTTATTTGTTGTGTGTGAAAGTTATTTAAACTTGGATGCTTACCAGAGAACTAATATACGGAGTTAAGAAGAGATTAAAGGGATTTGTTAAATCTTATTCAAATATTCCTTCGAGTGGAAAATATTATTCCAATTGTTTATGATTTGGATGGCTGTTCGTTTTTGAGTATGAATAAGCTGCAACGGTCGGTAATCCTTGTGACTTAATCATAAAAAATCGTTATACATAAGAATATATATTCGGCCCGATTGATCTTGGGGATATATAAAATCATATATTAAAAAGTGAATATTGAAACTGCTTTTAATACGGAACCCCTGATAGTTTGGTCCTAGATTGTTGTATGAAGTACACCTTCAACTTAAGGCCAGGCGTACCTTTATATCTGATTGACTGGTTGGACTGTATGTTGTAGTTGTAATAAAAGAAACATAATTAACAGGAAAGAAAATTATATTGCATAAGTTACAGTTGAAGTGGTGGCCAAAATAAATCATTTATTGTTCGCAAGAGTTAATTAATTTTGATCATGGGTCTAGAAAAACTGTAGGTATGCCTATTGATGATGATGATGGATGTTGTGAACTATATTGATAGGTTTGGACTTACACCATGTTTTAGTTGTCCTCGATTTCCTCCCTCCTCTATTCTGGAAGGCGCCCCAGAGTGCCTCTACTTACTCATTTTTTCACTAATTTCACTAATGCATTCATATCTTTACTCTTATTCGTTACTTAGCAGTAATTTTCAAGTCATGGTAGAGCCTTGGCTATGCAGTGTTTTCCATTTTTATAACGCAGGTCTGTTGACGTTACATAGTACATCTGGTTTGGAAAAAAATAAAAAAAATAGATCATTTTTCATATTTTGGTGGTCTTCACAGATCTAATAGTGAAGAATAATTAAATATGAGAAGACGATTTTAAATGTTAGATAAACTACTTGTTTAGCAAACAATTTTATTTTCTTCGCATGAAGTAGTGTTTTTGGGTATTTTTGTGTCTCATTTGGGCCTTTGTAGAATGTTTTGTCTTAAAAAGTTCAGAGACAGGTAACTATTAGCACAATATATAAGTTTGGTTATTATTTGATGGCATACTATAGTTAGGGCATATTTTTTTTTTCCAATCTGCATTATTGCAACACTTCAATATCACATCTAACCACAGATTACCGACTATCAGCTAACAATAGTTTAGCGGAAAAGGAATGGATTTTGCTACTTTAAATGTCGAATGTGATAATCTGATTATCAGAGCAATACCATTTAACGAGATTCAGATCAACTCTCATTTAGTATAGGGACGAACATAGATTATTGGAAATGAAACAAGCGTTGTCAATAGCTCATAATGATAACTTAATACTATTTTAGCAGTGGTGCAACAAGACTCTGATTTAATACAAATGGGAAAAGGAAGGGAGAGGGTAGAATGAGACCGAGAGAGAGGTAGAGAGAGACCTTTGTGAGTGTGTGAGAGAGCGAGAAAATGGTAGGGAGAGGGCAATGATTTATAACAACTGCACAGCTCCTGTTTTGTCTAGAAGAATAGGACAAGTCAGCTCTAATTTCCTGTTTGTCCTTCGCCACCAGCCACCACCTTGATGGGGCTGTTGGCGGAGTCGCCTTATTTTTTATTCATTTCTTCCTTACTTGTATGTTGCAACATTTGTTTCAGGTATTTTGAGATAATCTTGGGTAAAAGTCAACTAATGGATAAAATATGATTTTCTTTTTTTACTTAGAGTTTATTCTATATTTTTAATTCCCTTAAATAATGCTTCAAAACTATTTTTAGAATTTTTTTATAAAAGGAGGTTTTGTTCTATTTCTTTTTTTTAGTTTACACTTTGACGTTGGTAAAAACCTTATCGAAATACAGTTGTAATGGAATAAATTTATTTAAAAAATCTATTAGTAAGTCAGTCATGTAGGAGGGAATTTCCTAGCTGAAAGAACCTCATGTCTCATTTGAAAAAGTAAATCACCTTAAATCGTTAAGTATTTTTTTTTTCTTTTTGGTCTTCAAATCGTATAGCATGGACGCCTGATGAAGAAGTCCAAATGGATTAGTCTATCCTTGTTAGTATCCTGCATATATATGTATATATTTTTAAATGATGTCACAAAACCTTTTTTAGCTCTGAAATAATAATTTTAAAAACTTATATAAAAATTTAATTTTATTAAAATGTTCCTTTACAGAAGGACGTTTTCTTGTATTTATTTTTTAGGTCTCATTTTGATGCTGGTAGGAATCTAATTTTAAAACAGTTTTAATGAAGAACATGTGTTATATGAAAAATATATGCTGAATAATAGATAATTAAAAGATATACTTTGCAACATTCTTCAAACCTAATGTTTAATAAAACCAAGAAATAAGACAGAGAGCATCGTTGATTTGCTTAAATCAAGCACAATATATACTTCAAAATAATATATCTAACTCAATTTAAGTTTAATGACCATGATATGAAAAACAAATGAAACATGTACATATTTCATTTGTTTTTCTTATCATATCATATACATCGAGGAGCTTTTAGAAATTAAAAAAAATAATAATTTACATAAAAAGTAGTGATATTCTTATTACTACTTTTATTATTACTAATTTTAACCTAATAAAAAGATAATAGTGAATAAGAAAAAGATAGGACTAGGAATATATTTGGATTAGCCCCCACTTATAACTACGTATGCTAACCTGCAAAACCTTCCAGCTTTGTTGTATTGATTGTACCCAACGCCGTATATTATTCTTTCATGCAATTTCTTTTTTTCTATTATGTTGTCACACAAGTTAAAGATATCATAATTGAATCGCATTAATGTTAACGGCCGAATGGCAGGCTGGGTACTGATTTATAATATCTCTTTCTGGTTTGATTCAGTTTCCTTGGATCGAGATAGATACTTCAGATTCGTTCGGTCTTCATATCTTATCCCTAGGTCGACTGTAGTAGTTCAAGATTGGAGAAATCGGAAATAGGACGCATTACCTTGAACATTAATTAAATGATATCGTGAGTAAGGTAAAAAAGAAAAAAAATTATTGTTATAATTTAATGGTTTTGTGTCTTTCGTTTCAGCATGGAAACATGGGGAAACACTTCTGGAGACAAGTGAGAAAGTGAGAGGAAACTATATGATAATTCAAATCCTTCGTCATTTGACAGGAGTTATGAGTTCATCATTGCCTGATTCAGAGTAGACCGTTTTTTTTCTTCGTCGACTATTGTTTATTTATTTATCAATAAAGCAAAAAATTAAATAAATTAATTAACATTTGACGATTAGCTTTATCATAACATGTTTTTATACAAATAATTACTGTAATAATTAACTACCGTTAATACATTACTAACATATCTTCTGTAAAATACAAGGGTAACTAAACTTCATTAAATATCAGATATTTTAGTTTTACAGTTATTTTGAAGCTATTATCTCACATCGATGAGTAAAGAAAGTTCATTTGCATTTTCTTAACTTGGAATCCAACCAGAATAGAGAAGAACTGTTTAAAGTAAAAAAACAAAAAAAAAAGTGACATGATTACTTTTTTTAAATGGCAGTTTTTAAAAAGTTTTTTTATTTTGGAACGAAGCCGAGTTAACGAAAAAGTTCGATCGTAAACCAGATACTGTTTACATAATTGTTTCTCCCATAACTTTTATTTCTTCTTCCACTCTTTATTCTTGTTTCTTCGGCTCTTCGTATTGTCCGCAATGAAACAGTCCTCCAGAGAGCGATGCTATTTTTAAAATTATGTTGAAAAGATTTTCATATACAGTAAATTTCTAAACTTTTATCTTCTATAATAATTTTTCATGGGCCCTCTTAGTGCTGTTTGGCATAACTTATCTATGATTTTAATTATGGCTATGAAAAAGCTTTTATTTTTTGTGTATATATATATATATATATATATATATATATATATATATATAACTGTTCAAAGATATTTTAAATTAATAAACAAACATTTGTAAAATTTATTCTGCAAAACAAAACTCAGGGTAATTTTAGTATAAAATGTAAAAAATTAACTTTTCAAATAGTTTTTCTGTATAATGAAATGAAGCGTTGGAAAACGTATGACATTATTTTCATATTATAAGTTTTATTTATCTTTATTTACGTTCTATTCGATTAAAACCTTGAAATTTCTCTTGTCATGTTCTTTTTGGTCAATCCTTACCATCTGTTATCCTTCTTGGAATCTTTAACGTTTTTTATCCTGTCACAAACGAAATCATCTTATATCAGTATCAATTCTGCACTCCATGCCGATTCGTTCCTATATAGTTAGGGTCCTCTTCTTCTATTATAAAATATAATACCTAGTTTATGTTAGGTTGTAACTTTGTACCAATGTTGTAACGTTACTTCTAATTTGATTCCCCATAATCCTTGGAACCTACTTTATAGAAAATGGTTTATTCAACCAAGAAGATTAATTTTCTATCAAAAATTACTTTCACATGATATCACATTTACTTTTTAATGTTTAAAAAACATAGGAAAATCCTCAATCATCCAATAAATCAAGTTCGAAAAAAAACCCTTTGTTTAATTTTTCAACCATCATTATGGTTCTGTTCAATGGCAATACTTTGTAATTAAATTTTATGTACCGTATTCAAAATTAAATCGATTTCGGCATAATCAAAAGTTTGTATTTTTGACATTTTGATAAAACAAAAAAAACAAAAAAAGGTTTGCTCAATAACTTCAATAAAATCTTCTATTCATTTCATGTAATTTGATGTGAAGGTTAATTTTTCAATTGATGAAATATTTCTGTTCAGGCTATTGTTTTAATGGAACATTACGAATAAGACTAGAAATTTCGATGGAGTTCATAGCATTTTTAGAATTCAGAAAAAAAAATGTAATCCTATAAAAATAAATTTTGGAATAATTATTCATGTATACGTCTTATAAAATACAAATCGGTATTTTCGATCACTTTTTCAATGAGGTTCGATTTAAGAATTTTTCTTTTCAAAAACTGGTTTTCCCATTATTAGCAAACGTTTTAAAGGTAAGATAAGCTTGGGCCTAATTCTGGGATTTCGGGGGCAAAACTAAAGAATCAACAATGCCCGAAGAAAAACGAATATTCAGCACAAAGATGGAATTTTGTTATAAGAACAGTGTAAATAGGTAGATCAGAATTTACTGAAATGGAAATCGGGCTATATGCTGTAATTAAACTTTTTTTCAGTGGCTCCAACGGGAAAATTCTCAACACATTGTTACAGAAAATATGCGGTTAATGAGCGCCTGTGTTTTGCGTGCCAGTGAAGCCGAAAATGCCTAAGGAGCGTACAACTTACCTCGACAACGTAACTTCCTAAATGAACAAGAAGTGAGGGGAATAACTTAAGAGGCTATATGGCTGTGGACAACCGCTAAAGTGCGGCTGGGTAAGAAGTTACCGCTTCTAGAGGAAGTACTAATGTAATTAGAGAGGCAGTTGGAGAAGTGAACATCGTTCCATTTAATTTTTTGAGGTTAGTGAAGTGAGCATTAGTGACTAAAAGTTATAAACTTTATGTTCACATTGAGTTGGAGAACTATTAATATTTGTAAAATATCGAGTATATGATTTTACGTAATCAGTTAAAATAAATACCATCAAAACCAGTCTTTAATATTTGTCTCAATCGGTTTGTGACGTCTTATTATGTTTACTAAGGGCTGTATGCGTCATCACTGTCTCAGTAAGCTGGTGTAAGATAACGTAGTGCTATTTCATTTTTAGGTGTCTTAATACATGTTATTATTATATGAAGTTGAAATTAATTTACTTACCCTTTAAATATATCACATTTACTACCAAAGCATGTTCAATTAATTAAATTCAGTTTTTTACATATCGTTAGCTGACCAGTCTTTCTGATTAGTAACCATTATTGTTAACAACTTTATAGGTTGTCTTAACGAAAGTTGAGCCCATTTATGAATACCAGAAACACTCTTATCTACCTCTCGCTTAGTGAAACGAAGAAAGAGTAATTATTATCATTAATTATAGATAGTGCCGATTGCATGATCTGATTTTGTAAAAATTGGGTGTTGGTAAAATAGGTAAATCTCTAATTTAACAATAAACATAGCTAAAGGATGACATCTCGCAACTATAATGAGATGATCAAATAAAAGAATTGGGTTCTCAATTTTGAAATAAATTCACTGGAATCTGCAACTACTGAAATTTCAGATTCAGTTATAAAAATTGAGTTAAAAAAAATTAAACAAATGCAACTCCGCCTGCTCAGATATTATAATTTTTGATTATATGTGTGCAGATTTAGAAGAAAAACATCAAGTTTTTTACTAACGTAATTAATTAAACACAAAGATTAGATTTTGACGGTTAATTTTTTTTTTTTACATCTTAGTTCATATAATACAAAAATTTACTGCTAATAAAAACATTGAGATGCTATTGTCTATTATTTTTTTATAACTTAATTTTTAACTAAACAACTCGGATAAATGAGTGTTGATGAATTTTATTCTATTTAATTCAGCCATAGTAAATATGGTATGGAATTATGTTATTGAAATTAGTATCAATTTATAGCTTAAATTATGTTATCTATCTAGAAGACCTATTTGCCCAATTTCATGCAGATATTGAAATTTTATAAAAAAAAAAAAAGCTTTTAAAGAAATTTACTGAAGTATTTATGTTTTATTACACGAGAAAGGCAAAATATATTTATTTAATATCCTTTGATGGATGTTTTGAATTATGAATAAAAGCGATACAGACAGAGTATCTGTTAAGTCTGGAAGTTCCTTTCTTCGAAACATAGAACCCAAGATCTCTCTGTCCCCAGTTTCAAAGTTTGCTAAAAGTCATTATTTACAATTCTCAGCTGTGGCTACGCGCTATATAGCAGTCAGTCTTCAGTTTACTAATGGCTCTGAATTACTAAAATTAGTAAAGTTAGACCTGATATTTTCGGCATTATTGTTTAATAATAAAGTCCTCTCGCTTGCCTTGGATCCTATATCAAAACGGCACTCTGGTTCAATACACTTCTTGAAAAATTATAAAAGTACAAAACTTTGTTATTTATATCTAAAACAAGTTGAGTGTTAAAATTTAAAACTCCTATTTAGACTATACCTATGTTATTTACTAACACTAAAAGACATGGATTTTGGATGACATTCTTTCAAAATCTAGACCCCTTAAAGAGCTAGTATCTTTCGTTCCTGTGCATTAATTTTTAAAATTGTAAGCTGATTTTTTAAAAATAACATATTGAGAACCAGTTCTATCTCACTTGATGGTCAGATTTTTAACATATATTATCCAAGAAAATAACTCTAGAATTACCAATTTATACAGCTATTTAAATATAACTTATAATTCATAGTTATATAACTATAAAATATATATATAACAATAGCAATTTGAGGATACAAATTTTCCAAGGAATTGACAATGTTAATGACATTGGTATGTCTAAACCATAAAACGATTGATGGTTTAAATATACCATGAGTAAATCGTATTATCTAATTTATGCTATATCAAACTATGGAGACTTGGTGAAATGACTTACAAATACTCCTGTTATAATTTAACATAGTTTGTTTATGAAAAGACTAATATTTTATGTTGGGATGATTAGATAAAGTTTTGAAAATTGAATATTAATACCACTTTTATTGTTTTTGGTGATTTTAGATTTTAATATTGTTTTAACTGTTTGCATTGTTATTGCTGTATTGCGCTCAATTTATATTATCAATGTTTTTGTCAATTCGGGACTAACCGAAAAAAGTAGTGGTTTTAGTGATTAATTTAATAATTTTATGTATGTTAGATTTGAAGATGGCTCTATTTGAATTAGGGTTTTCTGTAGAAACGGGTATGACCAAAAAACATTTTTTTTCACCCTCTTTAGAATGTACATTATTTATATTATATGATAAGTGTCCTTAATAATTAAAATCAAATTATCTAGGTATTATGTAATTTGAAAAAAAAAATCGAAAATATCTTTGTTCTGGACTACTTCTATATCAGGATTGCATATCTCGCACAAAAAAAAAATAACAGATATACTGATGCAAAAACATAATCTAATTAAATCTTTAAAAAGATCCTTAGATTTTAATCTTCTAATTCCCTTTACAAAAAAGGGACCAATATTATTTCCAACATTCTAAAAATTAAAGTTGGAACAATATTTTATATTGCTGTTCACAAATCAATAAAAAAAAAATCCTCTTGGTTACAATATTTCTAATGAAAATCGTCTAAAGAAAAAGAAAAAGCACCAGTAACTTTTTTTTTTTTTAATAAACATTACCATGAAACAAATACTAATATTTCTTTATCTTGAGTTCTTAATGTAAACCTGCCAAATAATAATAGTTATAATAAAAATAAATTATTGGTAAGATGGACAGTTAATTATAGTTAAATTTTAAAAAAATATTTAAAATGGTTTTTTATATATATTTTTTTTAATTTGAGGTGCTGTGTTACCAACCCCAAGGAAGGACCTCGAATCTGGTTGTATGAAGTAATTATTTATTTTGTTACAGTAGCCGTGAGAATGAGAGAACCCTGTGGGTTCGGATAGTCCTACGAGGTCATTCCAGCTTCATTATGTGGGGACTCTAGATTGGGAAAAAATCTGGTGGTTGAGCGTGATTAAGAACAAATATCGTCATTGTATAACCGTTGTTGCATTTGATTCATTTTATTTTAAAATTCCTTGAAAAATTACTGAACCTTTCCTTTTTTTTTTTCTTTCCTTCCTCTTAGAATTAATATTTCATAAAATTTAAAGCGCTCTCTTAGTATTACTTAACATATTTTTTTTTACAATGAATTAGTTTAAAAACAAAGTAATAAAAAACAGGTTTGTAAAAAAAAAGTTTTACTATCGATTTTAGATTTGATTTCCATTTTGTTTCTTTGTTTATTTAAAATATGTTGATATTCATTCTTTTGGTGCAGAGGAAAATTAATTTAAATTAACAAAGTCTACTGAAGTGTTTTGTTAGCCTAAATTAATATTAATTGAATTAATCGGTGGTGTAACAACTCAATCATACATATCATTGATTGAGGTTTACCGTGATTATCGGATTCACCCCAATAAAGAGATAAAAGAGCTTTAGTGGATATCATAGCAACGTACCATGAATATAAACCTTCATTCTTCTTAAGTCTTTATAATATTTAATAACTCAAGCAATATACTTCGTAAAAGAAGAATTAAGCTCTCTCTTTTATAATTTGTTTAAGGGGCTAGATTAAAATTATATTCAAAAGAGCGTTCATTACAAAAAAAAAAATTATGTTACTGGGTCAGACAGACCCTTTGTGAGTTAAAAATCTGACATCAATGGACAAGAACAAAATATCTCATAAGTTTTTTTTTTTAAACTCTAAAATATTTACTAAATAATCAATTTAATGTTTTTATGGCAGTTTTTTCAACATCTCATAAAGATAAATTTAAAAGATGAGAATTCAGTTCATGGGCCTTTTGCATTTTTGTATCTAAAGAGTGCATTTATAAATATAAAAAAGTGCTTTGGCAGTACAGTAGCATGCAACATTCAATTATTTCCAATAAATTATCTGTAAGGATCTAACATCGAGAATAAGTGATATTAACTTAAGCCGTTATTGTTAATTAGTATAATATTACAAATTTCTTATTATTTACCAAATATAACGATCATTAAATTTATTACATTAAGATCTTGATTTCGGACGTCAATAATAAAATTTTTGAATGATATCGTATAGCTACAATAATGTGACAGCAATTAAATTTAAATTAACTAAAGTTGTCCTAAAGTAATTTTTTTTTGTTTATGTTCCTTATACATCATCGATAGATTGTCTTATTAGAAGCTACAGAAAGAGAGCTGAAAGCAATGTTCATTAGTCTATTCATTTTTGTCATTCACCGACATCAGATTTTAATTCCCTGTTTTAATAAAACATTACAGGTCCACACTCATTCAACTGGCATTTATGAAGTGGGACATTTATATTTACTCAATGCATTATTTATTAGCTTTCAACTTACTTCCTATTTTGTTCTTTCATGTTTTGAGCACTAATAATTACAATCCATTCAATTATACACAACCAATAATCACTTAACAAATATAATTAACAGCCGAGGAATCAAACAAGATGACATGTTATTTTTCACAAACGTATAACAATACTTTATTTAATAAGTAAAATCCAAGAGAAACAAATCAACACAAAGTGTAAAAGATATATTTACATGTCTTTTTGGCCCTAAGGCTTGTGGTACCTCGGGCCGTTTCTCCGCCGTCATGGTTTCGATCCAGTAGTGATCTGGCTCTCAGGACTTCTACACATGAGGAGGTTCTTATAGGCCTGCCTATACTCAGAGCTCATCACTACGTAGATTATGGGATTGATGCATGTAGTCAGGTATATTAGGATATAGCCGGCAATGTTGAGACTTCTCAGATCAACCCATTCCCGATATGTCTTACTTAATGTGATCGGCAGGTAACAAGTTACGAAAGAAGCGAATATGACTAGAATCATTTTCAAAAGTTTTTTGTCTTTTGGGGTCATTTTTCCCGGAATAGGTGGGGCGGAGTATCTCCTAGGGCTACATCTTTGACTAGTTTTTCTGAAAACCGAAGCTACATGGTTAAGCGTAGAATTGACTGCTGAAGGGATTCTTTCTTTGTGTTTTCTTTCTTTTGGAGATGTGGCTCTAGAAGAACACATCGAGGTGGGAGTCGCGCTTCTGGAAGTAATGTCTTCTAGGCCTTCTTCTACCCCCGACGAAGACGACGGGTCTGGCAGTACTTTTCGTGGAGAACATCCAGGCGGTGACAAAAGGTTAGGGTTTGGCAGTGTAACGATTTTTATATTCAGTTCAGTGAGTTCTGTCCCGTTGTCCATGGTCGATGATTTTTCGGTTGAGAACGAAGGAGCCGTCGAGCTGGTAGCGAACGCGGAATCGTCAGTAGAGCTGTTGTGGCACTTCCTAAGGAGCCTTACCTTACCGTAATAACTCTTACCCGAGGTGGTGGTACTAGTGGTGGTTGACTGGTGTGCCCTCCCTGCCACTCTCGATTTTAGGGCGGTCTTGCGAACTATGTAGAATATCCTAGCGTAGCAGACAACGATACAGATACAAGGAATGACGAATGCTACAAGGAATAGGAACTCTTTTGGTGACCTTCCGGCGGCATCTGGAAGGATTGAGCAAGATCCTATCCTGGGATCCAGGCCAAATTTTCCCCACCTGCCAAACCAAGTGGCAACCAAGGCACCGAATCCGCACACCCACGTAGCTGCAACCATCAGCCCTAGATACTGCTTTCTATATAACCTGCAACAAACATATCGGTTTATATAAAGTAGTATGGCCATGAAATAAATTTAAAGAATTTATCAATAAAAATAATAATATTATTCTCGGTTTTTTTTATTGAGTAGATAATATTCTTACTCACTTTAGAACGTTGATAATATAAATTGGAAAGTATATTCACCCTATATTTGAAGAAATAACAATAAATTCATCATTTAATTTAAAAAATGATTAAAATATTAATTTAAAAAATCATATAGTAAAATAATCATCAATAACAAATTTTGTCAATTTTTTAATGTTTCATTAATATAAAAATGAACTTTATTATATTTATCGATGGGAAGTAAAGTACAAGTTTTACAAGCTGTATAACAGTTTTAACTATACCTATTTATACACTATAACATTTTCTTTTCAGAGTTGAATAAAACAACTATCTAGTGATGGTGATATTAGTCAGCATCTTCAAACGTTTTCTTATGAAACACTTGACCTATTTCACTCACATAAGTTATTTTTACCGTCTTCCTAGATATGATCGTTCTATAATAT
>NW_027111225.1:42793-52180 GCF_000696795.3 Halyomorpha halys | reverse complement strand
AAAATATATTATAATTTTGTCTATAGAATATCTCAATCAAGTAATTTCTGAAAAAAAAACCTTACTCAGATGCTTTTGTTGAAAAGAGCTTGTTAAATCAATACAAATTTACCTCGATATACTCACTTAGGATACATCGTAGGATGACCAATCATGACATATCGGTTGATAGTGATGGCCAGCACAGTGAAGAGGGACACAGCCAGGAGCCCGTACCTGAGGAGGGGGAAGAGCCTGCAGAGAAGTAGTCCGTGCCTCCAGGACCTGCGCCAGAAGGTGGAAGCGGCCAGCGGGAGGTTGAAGCAGCAAGACATTAGGTCCGACACAGAGAGGTTGATGATGAACACTGCCGTAGCGTTGCGGACCTGCAAAGGAATAATAAATGTAGTGAAAATGAAACGTAAATGTAATGTGGTTATTTATGCTTGATCCAGTATCATGTCTCACAAGATCTTTTCTATGTATTGTAACAAAAACTATAACTAAAAGTTTTATTTTGAAATCCAAAAATAATTTACTGTTTAATTTATGTGTCTCAAGTTAGGTTTAATGACATAGCATAGTGTATCATCATCTTTCGACTCACAATGTAGCGAGGTAACGGTATTCAAAACAAAAATATATTTTTTTTTTACATACGACTTTATTTCAAAAAATAATTTCTTAATATGACTAAAGGATTTACTAAATTAAAAATAAAATAAATTTAACTAAATTAAAAATTAAATTTGAAAGTAGGAAAATTTAGATTTTTGTCCGTTGCCCTTTACATTTAGCTTTAGTTCCGAGAAAGGAGTCTTGACACCAACCTCTGATTAGTACGAGACTGAAACCTAAGGTAGGTCTTCCGACTAGTGCCTGAGAAACGAAAATCTAAGTTTTTTTTATTTAATACTTTTAAAAAAGTAAAGTAAAAAGGCTAGAAAAGTTAAATTTTAAAAGGTAAGTGAAATTTAAAACAATATTATTGAAATCTTTATAGCCCATTAAGGTTCTAGTTGTACACTTGATTACAATTACACTGTATGATTGCCAAAATATTTTAAGCAAAACTTTGCTTTCTGCTGTTATTATCATTCATGTATCTGACAGTCTATGCATAAGTGTAATAATAATAAGTGCAAGATTATTCTGGAAAACAATAAGATAATTGAATTAATAATCTATCTAAATAATCTTTCTTATAATTTTTTTTTTCAAAATATTATTAAAAGTCAGTAAACATCTTGTCAACAAAAAAAACATCTTGTTTTTAAAAACCAATTACCAATTCATCATTATTATCCATGAAAATTTTGACATAATATAAAACCTTATTTAACGTATGCAATATATTTATTGTTTTTTTTTCTATTCATAATTTTATATATTGTCTCCCAGTAATTATGTATATTACCTTGTAATGTATGCCTTTATTCAATGTTTTATTAATATAATTTTACTTTAATAATATTTTTTATATGTTTGCTTTCAAATGTAACATCATTTGTTAACCGTCATATTTCCTCGTTCCCAAACCTTATTTAATACAAATATACCATCCATCTCAAGCTCATTTCTTTAGCTTTCCGTTATTCAGAAAGGTTGGCGTATTATTTTTGTCATTATTTTTCTATTTTCTTGACCTATATTTTATTCTTCTTTCGCTTATGATCCGTTTTTTAGTAGGTATTTTTCTATTACTCTTCTATTAACTTTTTATTTGTTATAATTTCCGTTTTAATTAATTGTTTTATACTTTTTTTGTGATTCTTATATATTTATACTTTTCACTGTGTATCCAATTTTTATTTTCTTTAATTTACTTCTTTTTTATATTAACTTTCACATATTTTAAATCATTTTTGTTCTAATTTTACTTTTATTTCATGTTATCTATTTTATTACTTTGTTACATTATTTTTGTTGTTTATAAATTCTTAAGCCCTGACAAGCCCTGCAAACGTTGACTAAATAGTTTGATTACTATTTGAATTCTTTTGGCCGCTCCCGGACCACCTTCCGAATTTTTATATTTATAATTTAAAGACTACACTATAACAATTAGTTCAGTGTAGCAATAAAAATATTCTTGTGAACTAACCTTTAAATATAATAAATTTCATCCTAAGGATGGAGCGAAACTTCGAGATATCAACTTTGTTTATAAATATCCACATATAGTATTAATTTAAATTCTTTAATTACTTTTAAATAATATTAGTTGTATATAGTTCTTGCTTCCGATTCTGGTCAATTTTATATAAATTAATTTGTTTTTGTTCATATCGTGAACTGTGCTTAAATTTTCAAAACTTTTAATAAATTATGCTTACATTTCATTAATAGCACACATTTTAAATTTTTTATTGTAGCATTCTTTTGCTGTATATTTTTATCATTGGATTTTTTTTAAAATAATTTTTTAATATAAGTCCTGAAACTATTTTGTGCGGCATAACATTAAAAAGTGTAGAAAAGATTCATACAATTTTTAAAAAGTTAAGCAATTTTAAACGGCCGATTAAATAATGTAGAATATGCTCATGGGAGTGGATTTGATCGAAAAAAGTTAAGTTAGTTGCTGATTTCCAATCCAATATCAAAGCGCTATAAAATATAGCAATGAAATTTGTAAAAAAATAGGAAAAGCTTTTTCTTCTTTTATTAAACCTATTATTTAAACTATAATAAATAGTGAGTAAATAATTAGTGACTTAATATATTTTATACATAATAAGTCACTAAACTATATTGGTAATTATTTCTTAGGCCGTGTCAGGACTGGACAAAGCTACCGGAACTGGTACCACAAGTCCAGTTAAGAATTACTTTTTTTTACCTTCACGCAGTTGGGTATTTGACCCGAACTACTGGCCGAATTTCTTCATCTTCACGATTATGGATATTTTTAACCAATTCTCTATCGATCTTCATTATTTCCATTGACCGATCAACGTATTTCAAAAATTCCCTACGTCATTGGTATTTCCATACCATACATACTCCTTTTTGACACATCGACTGAATATTTTATTTCCTTCTGTAACATCTGATTTTATCTTACTCGTCATTTCCTTCCGTTTCTTGTGAGTAAAGTATAAAAGTATTAAAAAGTAAAATGTGAATAAAGAAAACGAATTATAAAATAGAATCTTTTAATAACAGACATTAGGTGGATGTCGTTCCAAATCATAGATTTTAACATGCCAAACCAATGTATAAGATTGAAGAATTTAATCTTTACGTACTTAGATGTTTTTAGTTGTTCCTAAACTTGAAATGGTTTAGTTAAGTATGAGAGTAAGTGTTCACTATCCATGTAAGTTTCAATGACTAAATATAAATTTATATATTCAACCGAACAGCGAAAACATCTCACGAATTAACTCCTTTATTTGTCCTTTTTGTCTTCTTTTATTCTGACGAGTTAATAATAACATCTATCAACAAATTATGCAGTAATCGAAAAGTAAGAACAGTTTTATTTACAAAAGGTTAACCAATTATATGAAAATCGTTACATCAATGGACCCTGGTTGGAAGGCAATACTGATACTGTAATTTCCTCTTCAATGCTATGTGTTATACATTACAGAAAATAACAGTAAGATAGAAAACATAAGGAATACAAAGGAGAGAACGGTAGTGGATAACCCCCTGGGGTTGGCAGCTAAGTAATGGATTAGGATGGAACTAGTTAGGCTCCGATAGATGTTTTATTCAAGGTGAGGTGCAGGTAGGATTGGAGGGCCCCAAATCAGCCCCTGTCTGCCTGTCTTGTTCCCCCTTTCCTTCTCCGGCGTTGCCGCCATATCTAGCATTCTGATGCGGACCACGACCTAGAAAGGGTTTAGTCCTGCCATCTTATAGGGCTGTCGTGATTGTTATCTCTAGAGCTTAGAACTTGATTATAACCAACCTCTGTTGAGTTATATTATCAAAATGATGATAATTTAATGTGCCTAACAATAAAAAAAACAAAAAAAAAAACTGTTGGCTACAACCGATGAAGTTTTATGGATTCAGTACTTCATAAGGAAATAATGTTTCTCGAACAATGATGATTTATTTTTATTACCTACTGCGTGGTAATTTCAAAAATATGGACGGGTGGGAAGAGGTTATCTAGAGAGGACCAAGATACTCTATATGCATACCAACATAGGTCAAGTTTCTATTCCGTGGGACTACCACGGAATAAAAGTCACCCCTCCCTCTCAGAGCATTTTCCAAATGCTGGGTGTGCTCAAATAGGGTTTCTGAATCCACAGGGTTGACCCACGGTTGGAATAACAGAATAAATAATTATCTGACACAGAAGAATTGGAAAACGGAGATAGATCCTCAGAGCCTTTATCACAGAGTTATCCCTCTACCTCTCTCCAATATGTCTAATTTGTAATTATAAAATTCTACTTTACTAAATATAAAAACGCATTAATAAGCGATTTTTTTTCTTATTTATTTATTTTTTTGGACAGCGACCATTAACCAATTAAGCTTTTAACCATTAAAATGAGTTAATGATAAGTTTCAACTCTGAAGTTTATAGAACTTCTGATTTTCAATTCAACTGTACAAGAAAACTTTTAACTGATTGCTTTAGATTTCATTGATGAAAGAGGTCTTCTTGCTTTCAGAAGCATTGCCCTGTATGAAAGAAAAACAAGATAAAAAGATGAGGAAGCCTTTGCTCCCTGCCGCTGGGCAGAGATAAGATTAGAAAAGGTTTTGCCTGGCTGAGGATCTAGTTAAGGTCCACTACCTCTGGACGTACAGCCTCCTCTACGGCCCTCCATAAACTACCACCGTAAATGATGACTCGGTAAATGCCTATGCGAGGAAGGATATTATTCAAGCTCTTTTTATCGATAGTAAATTCTTTTATGTTCGCCCCCATCCCTTTCGGATACCATAAAAGTTTCGACATAATATTGAAAGATAAACAATGCATCTCCTGAAAATATTGTAAAAATGTGTTGTAAATTAATGATAAAACAGAAACTACAACTAGGTAACCCTGTTAAGATATGCAATACAAATATTTAGAGTTTATTATAAACATTAGTTTTATGGTTGGGGGGTAGCCTCGAAGAGAATATAAACATACATACTGAAGGTTTTCAAGAACTGGAATGGACATATCGCTGCTTTGATTTGACAGTTTCTACTTAAAACAATAAGTTTTTTTTTCTTTTACATTTTCTTTTTCATGTATTTGAAAAATCATTAGGTTAAATTATTGTACTCCATCCAAATGCAATAGATTACGAATCTTATGAATATTGTGACTGTCACCTTTTAACTTTCGTGCTGTAAGACTTATTTTTAGGGGCGTATATTTATGATTCACATTACCGTGCTCCAATCGTGAAATGTTAATTTTTTTTCTGTAATTTCTTTGATTTTTCTCCTTATTCTAGGCTATTTAAAGGGAGCTCTTATTATTTTAATATCTGTTTATCTAACAAGTTTAAGAAAGCTTTTAAACTTCAAGTTCTCATTACCGCCGCTGTATCAAGTTAGCCACTGACCTTAGATGGACTATTTAAGTGTTTCAACCACTAGGGCCATTTACACTGAATTTACAAAGTTAGTAGATTACAATTGATATATTAACAAAGTTAGAAAGTTACATATAATTACAAAGTGAGAAAGTTACAAATTAACAATTACAAAGTGAGAAAGATACAAATTAATAATTACAATTACAAGTTTCATTACATTACAATTACAAGTTACAAATTCACAATTAAAATTACATATTTACAATTATGATTTACATTTTACAAAGTTGCAATTAGATTTGACGTAGTTAGTAAATTACTATAATAAATTTTGCATCCACTTATCTATGCTGGACAGTTAGACTATATCTGATCATAAAGTGAAAAAGTTTTGTTATTGTCGTGGGATCTTCTCTCAACATCTCCTGTAAATCTGAAGAGAACCGGTGTGGTTCGTGTGGAATACATTCAGTGAGAATATGCCTAACGGTGAGATCATTTCCACAGTAGCGACACATCGGTGCATTTTCTTTTTTCATGAGATGGCCGTGGGTGAGTCGAGTATGGCCTATCCGAAGACGGGTTAATACCACATATTCTCTCCGTAGCAGATTCAAGTTTCTGGTAGGACATTTCACTGTTTGTTGGACCATTCATAACTTGTTGTCTCTCATGGTGATAGATGGAATATTGAATTTTTCCGAAAACTAATGAACATGACTGATCTATCAATAGATACGTTTATTATGTTAAGTGCCTTTAGACGATTTGACCAGAACAGATAAAGTGGGATATCCTTCCACCAAAATTGCGTAGCCAAGGCTTGTAGCGGGCGGAGGTAAGTGAACCAGATAAATCGGGTAGTGCGCACGTCGAAGGTGAACTAGTTTTCATAACAACGGACAAAGCGGTTTAGTTACGTCAATACTCATATTAAAGGTCAATCCGATCTAGTAGGTCGATGAATATCAATATTATACAATCACATAATTTATTGATAGGAACCCAGTATACGTCACTGTTCTTCATACAAAAATGCCATTTGTAATTAAATTGGAGTCAGGAGGTATTGAAAATATGGTTAATCACAACGGGTAGTCGCCCCACTATCCCTTCAAGTTGTAAGAAGGTCCCTATATTTTTGGTTGACCTTGAAGCACAGATGAATTTTATTGAAACGAATTTAGGACGATTATGAATATCACTTAAAACATCCATAACTTTGTAATGTGCTATTTTCTTTTTTGAATCGCCTTTTCATGCTCGTGTACAGTCGTATCTGGTTAGTCAGCTGATTACAAGTAATGAAATAAATTTAATGTAAAACTTTTACTCAATTTAATACTGAAACTAATAAGCTTCGAACCAAAGATTTGTAACCTTGCCGAGTCTAACAAGTACATTCTTCTCTTTCATTTATGTAAAAATTTGATTTTGTAAAAATAAAACAAATTATCTTAAGGATCTCTGTATTTTTTTCGGGTTATTAATCACTGTAGGGATGAAGGGCCTTTAGTAAATGAAAATAACCTCTTCCAGAAAGTAAACAAAAAAACCAAATCCTCCTCCGCACAACCACCCAAAGAACCAAAATAATACAGAAAATAAAATAATAAAGGGATATATAATCATATCAAATATAAACAAATAAACTATACTCTCTTATTATTACAAGAAAATAAATGCGTTACAAAAATATATTGGGTTGTAAAATAAGTTCGTAGCGTTTTTCAATATTTCAATTTAATCCTCTCAGTGTTTATAAAATCATGTTTACTTGGTCAATAATTAGATATTCTAAAAAAGTATTAGTTAAGGTGCTTTTATGCATCAGTTTCAACCGATGTTCTGGTAGGACGGAATAAAAAAATTACCCTAAAGATGGCAACATGTAATATATCAAAATGGGTCATATATAATTAATTAATCAAATTTACAAGAATCTGAAGTTTTCCGGAAGTTTCACTTTTCAATTTTTTGTTTTTGTTTGTTCTTTCATTTTGAATCCGGTCGAATATGTTTTATTGTGAATTTTGTAAACATGGTGAAAAGATATCACCACTCCTTTTAATATTACAAAGCAAAAGTTAATCTATAGTTTAAAAGTAGTGACACACAGAATTAAACAACGTGTATTACTGCAAACAAGATTGGAGCAGCCTGGTGGGAATGGCATGGTGATGATGATGGGAGATATTTAATTTTAACGATTGGAGGTCACATGGTTTGGTCTTCTACTTTCGGAATAAATCTAAGTTCGGTGAAATAGCTTTTTTAGCTCCAAAACGTTATTTTAACTCTATTTTGTGTTACATTGTATATTAGAGTGTCTAGAGACTATATTATTTTATCATCATGTTATTCTATTTATTTATTTTTCATACAGATAGTTTGATTATGTTCATTTTGTTTATTCTTCTGTTGGTACATATTTTTTTTCTTCATTTATTTTATTTTATTTTATTATGTATGAGATCATTCATCACTATTACCTATTGCCCACAAATGTGTGGCAGATTGTAATATATATCAATAAATAATAAGTATTAGAATTTTGTGTTACATGCTGCTCTTTATAATCCCAGGAAGCTTGATAAAAAATTGGGGATGTTTTGGAAATAGTTTACTCACTCGAAATTTCGGCCTCAAAAATAAAGCATTTTTTGAGAATCACTCATATTTTCGTGCCATCTTATAATGACAAAATTTTCCCATTTCGGGATTTACATATTATATGAAATCAGACCTTATCTCTATGATGTGTTTTAGACCATCTGGAATTTTTTTTAAAAGTTCTAATTAAAATGTAAGATAAGGAATTATTGAAGAAATATATACTTAGTACGTTGTGATTATAACTCAGATATTTTCGTGATCTGTAGTAGAATAATATTTTTTTAAAACATGAATTAATATTGTTCGTAACTGGTGGAACGTTAATTTATGATTACTATTCAATACTTCACAAAATCAGTCCCCTTGATTTCGGGAATGCTTTCCAATTTCTTTCACCTTATCCGCTAACGCTTGTAGAATCGTTAGTGATTCCATTCAGGTAACAGAAGGGTCGAATTAAGGGCGGTTCATTTGCATGGAGTAGACAAATAAGTCATTCTAGTAGTCAGCCTAGTGCATTGTCCAATAATGCGATTTCCTAGTTCAGAATAATCACAGATATTGCATATAATATTAATGGGGTAGTTGTAATCTGTTTCAAACTCATTCCTTTACTGTTCTTATATTTAAAACATTTCTCAGACCACTGCTGATGTACAGTTGTGAAGTCTGGGGAACGGCATCTTTTACGAAAAGGAAAAAACTATAATCTTTTCAAAATAAAGTTCTAAGAATCGCAGTTAATGCTCCTTGGTTCATAAGAAATACCCAATTGCATCGCAAATTATATATGGAGTCAATACAGGATTACATCAAAAAACGATTCCTGATGTTCCACTCCCAGTTGCCGACAGTTAAAGGAGCAGTGACCTACAACCTGGGAAACCCAACCTCAACCCGAAGACTGAAGCCCAGACTGCTGCAGGACATTCTGTTATAAATTTTATTAAATATAAAATTAATTAATAGCCACACTATCTCTATTTTACTTATTATTATTACTCATTTTATTTGTTCATTATTTATTTATGTATTCTCTTTTCTTCTCTGTTCCTTTTTTCAAAGTAATTTGTTTCTTTTTACTATTAGAGGGCAATTGTTTGTTTTATTTAAGTGTACCAATATCATTTTCTTTGTTATTAATTTTACTTTCCCCTTATATTAAGAAGCATTATTCTTATCTATTTATTTTCTTTTTTTTCTTTTAATATGAACATTGTATATAGTTAGGGGTGTCTTTTGTACGAGACTATACCCCTCCCCCCCATAATCAACTGTTAAA
>NW_027111225.1:39281-42612 GCF_000696795.3 Halyomorpha halys | reverse complement strand
AAAAGATAATTCTATGTACATTTATATAAGTACTAGATATGAATCTATACCGAAAATATAATAAAATAAAACTGATTACATAATAATATGAAATGAAATAATTTATGTACATGGACAAATAAAATAAAATGTAAGTAACAATAGAATGAAAACACATTTGCACCTATGTACAATATTTACATTCTGGAGGGGAACTCCGTGCCAAGGCTTGTCACCCACAAGTGGAAAGCAAGCCAGGGTTCCAAGAGATCCCACCGCTTGTCTTCCAGCCGCGTCACAGGTATTGAGAACGCTTGAGCAGATTACAATCATGACTTGAGTAGAACTCCATCAGCAATTCATAAAAGGTCTCGGGGTCAATGCCGTTTAACCTGATATTTTTTCTTGCTCAATTTAATTTAATTTTGTCAACATGACGATGGACTTGGTATGTGATGTGGAGCTGTTTTTTATCTTAGCAATTATAAAAAAAAAAAAAAAAAAAACTGCTTCCCTGCTCCCAGCGGATACCATAAAATGACCTTCAGGAAAGAAAGGATACATATGTTTGTTATGTATACATGCATTCTTATTTTTATTTTATGTATTGGATTTGTTTTGCGATAGTAAAATTCATAGAAGGGTTAGAAAAAAAAAATTGTTTTGTTTTCACACCTTATAATGTAACATGGCAATCAAAAGGAGAAGACTCAGTAAAAGTATATATTACAAATTTCATATATTATATATTTTAACAAAGGGTACGAAAAAAATTATTGTTTTTATATTTTATTCACAATAGGACAATAGCATTGTCCAATATTCTATTTTGAAGTTTACCTCATTCTTTATATTTTTCGTGATATATATTGATTATATATATTTTTTAACTACATTATTTTTATCTGTATCTGAAATGTTTACTTTATTATAATCAAATTTATGATTATTACTAATATTATGCTTAGTGCTATAGTATTAATGAGTTTTATGTTGCTTTACTCTTGAAATTAAATTTTATGATATTTTTCTAAAATATCAATTACTTTTAAATAGTTTAAAATCAATTTTATAAATTACATTATATTTCTAACTTATCATTCATATTTGTTGAATGATGTTTTAATTTATTAACTGAATTGATAGAAATGATAGTTACTAATAAAATATAAATAATAATAGAACAACATAAGAAGTTGAACATAACATCCATAGAAGAATATTAAGATAGAAATGAAATTTTAATTTGATAGATGTAGTAAGTTTTATGATTAACAAGAACAAGGTAAATGTGTAATAATTTACAATTATAATTTATTTGTAGAATTTTTATATATATGAAATATAATATTATGTTGGATCTACACGTTGTCACATGCCATCAATTCGAGACTTGAACAAATGCTTGGTAAACAAAGAAAGCAATAATTTCGGTAACCACATTTTTTTTTTTTAAATTTTTTCAGATATTACATTCGATTTACACAATTTCCATTATAAAAAAAAAAACACAATAAATATTGGCTAAATGAAAGATAACCTAAATTTCAGCAAACTAGCTTGTTAACCTAAAAATTCAACCTTCGTTCTAGAGTGTGTATCACAAACTTAATTTAACCACCTAGACATATAATGTCTTTAGAAATGTTTATTTTGGGCTATATTAAATAGAAAATAAACTGTTACAGTTAATTAACAAGAATTGTTTCAAATCTTATTCATATAAATATCTTCAAATATTTACATCGAATCAATACAATTTTAAAATATACCATCTTAAACTAGAGTTAATTATATTGTTGGTAGTTTTGAAATGGTGCTAACACAAACATGCGGAAGCAGCACAAGCTCCCTTTGAGTTTTGCCCCAAAACTAACACCCCACGCTGGCGCATGCGCGAATTTGCCATCATTTGGCAAATGTGTAGAGGCACTTATAGATGTAAAATGTAATGTTTATATGTCAAATATTTTCTTAATATAATAAAAAGTAAGGTATAAATGAAGTAAATAATAAATGAGTCATTAGATAATATATTGATAATTTCAAAATATAGCAACTTGAAAATGGGTAGGATCGGTCTGAGTCCTAAAATTTATAACTGTAAATCCATAAGTGTGTTCAATGAATTTTCTGAATTTGTTATATTTAATTTAGAAATAAATATAACCTTCCCATTTAACCAATATACAATATTAAAGGTACTTTATTATACATACATTGTATTTTATCTTCATATCTCTAATAATTTATATCCTTTGCTATGATAGCAGAAATGGCTAATTGCTTGTCTAACTACAAAATGAATTTATAAATCCTACCATAGGATTTCACTCATTAAAAAAAAAAATAGTTTACGGGCCTCAGAAATTGGTTGACATACTGGGGAAAAAAAGAAGGAAGGTGCGAAAAAATCATGGAGGAAAAACAACCAAACAAATGACCAAATGAGGAACCATACATGATAGATAGATATCATATGTTTTAAATATGTTGTAATGTTTTTACCTCTTTATAACATTGATAATATCGTGTGTTTACGAAATGAAATTATTGGGAAGTGCATGAAATGAACTAACAATCTAAAACTATTATTTTGTTGTTTTTTTTAACCACGTTTAATTAAATGGAAAATTGTTTAAACATTCCTCAGATTTTCCCATTTATGTTAGCGCAGTAAGTAATCTTCAAGAGATCATCGTTATTAATAGAAAATTTTATCATGTTAGTTACAAAAATTTAAATTAGCAATGAAAAAGATAAGAGTTGGATTGCGCGATGTGGTTAATACCGTCGTTGTGCATATAGATGGGCCGTTTTATGAAACCCAAGATCGTTTGACTGGTGAGCCAAGCAGTGTCTTTGAAGTAAGTAATAGGTTAGTCATAATAGTCAATGTATACCAATGGCCTGGTCAATGAAAACTCCACCACATTTTTTTTTTTTCAGAAAATATTAACTTAACGAGACATAGACGCGTCGAATTTAGGATTTTGAAAGTGAAATGTGTACGTACGCAGGTAATAGTTTTTATTTATTGCGGTGGAATAAAGTATTATTCATTACATTTGTTGATTCCCCTCCTCTGTACTATACATATGGATGCTTTTTATCACTGTAAGAAATACAGATGAAAAAAAAAAAAACCGTCCTCAGAATCGAAAATTTTGACTCGCATTTCACGAGATAAATAACATAAAAAATCAGTGAAGACTAAAATGACTTTATTCTAATATATTTACAAGAACTACATGTTACTCAGTCTCTATCTTCTAACTTATATCTTACTTAGCTATCTAGTCTAGAAAATATATATGTACTCTGGAGAAGAGGGGATAGTAAGAATAAGGAA
>NW_027111225.1:29556-31521 GCF_000696795.3 Halyomorpha halys | reverse complement strand
TCGAGTACCATTTACCATTGCCTTTTGATATAGGATTTGAAAGGCCTGTTAGAATGGTCTCAAAGGCCGTATGGGGACGTAGTTGTTTTTATTGAGTTTCTTTTGTAATGAAATGTGAACACAAGGAACCATATGTCTAAAGTGACCGAACCTACAGTTGGGCAAGGGGCAATTGTTTAAATTTATAATGCTGGTCCCTTAACTCACGTTTTACGTCAACGAAAAACATTCGTTCCGTGACTGTAGTCACATTCATGTTCGGGCGTAAGACCTACTACAGTTGATTCTATTTCGAAGAAATTTTCGAGAATTCTGCTGTTCAGTGTCTAATTAGTTAATTAGATATATTAAATCCTAATCAACGTTATCAGACACCTTCTATTACTTTCACTTACGCATGAGTAAATTAATTTTCCTCGGCACTCCTATATTTTGAAAACCACACGACCGATTTGGTAAAAAGTTAGACGAAAAATAATAATTATTGCGAAATAGGTTAGTAGGTAATAGTAGATAAGGTAAATAGTAAATCACCTCGTGTGTTAGTTCAGGATCATTGTATGCAATAGAATATAAATAAATATCTAATACTTTAAAAAAAATGAAAAAAAGTTAAAGTAAAAAATAATTTAATTAAAAAAAAGGGACTACTGAAATGATCTGTCTGTACCAAATAGGGAAATATACTTGCGTATCTAATTAAAGAAATTGGTGGCTTGCCAGTAAATTTTTATGGAAATTTTACATATTTTTACAAGTACGTTTCGTCCAATATATCTGTTCTTGGGACAATTAGAAACCTCCTTGCATCAGTGGATGTAGATATTTAAAAAAGAATTCGACCAAAATCGTCTTGACTTACGTCTGGCTGTGAGGCACTCGACTATTAGAAGTTTTAAGGTGGGTTATTTTCTTCAATATTCTGCTTGTCCAGAAGGCCTCGTCAATGCGTGTTCAGTTGATAACGGTAAGCTAGTTGATAGGATGAGACTAACGGGTAACAACCGCTATATCTTAGAGGATGGTAACCCCATCATATCGGGTACTATTCCGACAAACACGAGGGAGGTATGCAGAACAGGAGGGTAGCTAGTCACCAGAGTCATGCAAGAAGGTGCCATCGTCCTGCCGGGTACAATTCCGACAGAGCCGAAGGAGGTATGCAAGTCTGGACGGTAGCTAGCGGCGGGAGCTTACGTTTAATATTAATTTTTCAATAAATTTAATATTTGTAAATCTAATTTTTTAATGATACAATTTTTGCTATTTCACTAAATTGGAGGATGTGGTTGAATTTTTAATTTTAATGGTATTGTCACATTGGTATCACTTATCCTTTAAATGCAGTACACTTATTTAATTTATTGTTCTGATGAAAATTAAACAAAAAACTATTTAACGTTCCGGCTAATTATAGATGCTTGAAAAATTGAGAATACATATAGATTTATTTACTTATTTTGTTTTATTTATTTATTTATTTCTTTATTTGAAAGTGTACAATTATTATTATACCCATTCCCCATAGTTGTGGCAGATAGTAATATCAATAAATAAAAGCATCAACACTAACTTTTGTCCATAATATTTTTAGAAGTTTCTTTCAGGGAAACGTGGACTGTTTTGATGTAATCTTAGTTATTAATGATTAATTTATGAAAAGATTCAACATTGAAACTATTTTTTTTAACTAGGGAAAATTAAATAAAATAAAGTAGTTATTTTATATTGGCTGTCATTTGGCTATATCATTGTGAATCAACTGACTAAGTAGATAAAAAAAAATTCAAACCGCTTTCAAATATTTTATGGTAGAATACATTTAATTACTGTACAAAGAAAAAGTCAATAACGAATTATTATTAGGTACTGCAATAATATGTTTAAAATATCATATCAACTAACTTGAGAGACATACGAAAAACAAAGTTTTTGATACTACTGATACACTTTTTTAATATATAT
>NW_027111225.1:10001-25586 GCF_000696795.3 Halyomorpha halys | reverse complement strand
TTTAATATAACATAAAGGCATTTATTTATTTATTCTTTGTTTTCAGTGTCCACTTGACTGTGATCGTTGGAGGGTGATTAATTGCCAGATTGTGATCATCGTACCTACAGTCGTCTTTGTGCTAATCTTAATTTTTCTGATGCTGTATCATGAAAGATTTCTAAATATATAATTACACTTAATTAAATATTGGTGTCAAAAATTACCCGGGTTTAACCTCTTCTTTAGAAAGAGAAACTAGTACGAAAACATTAAAATTAAATAAACAATGAATGGTTTCACCATGGATCCATAGGTGTCTGTTGTTTACCACAAAAGAAATGCAAGCCGTGGAACTATTAACGATAAGAATACTATATATTACAAGGTATATAGTTGGCAAATGAAAGTAAAAAGTTAGAGTGAGAGTTGAGAGTTAGTAAGTAGCATTAGTTTAAATTAGTTAGGTAACCATTAGTTAAATATTTTTCATTTTTTCAATAACATGATTTTATCAAAAAAGTGAAACTATAGAAAAAGTAACGCACAGCCTAGCATATAGTCAGTTACCATGTTAAAATGAATCAAAAGAATAAAAACAAATACGAAAAGCTTAGACAATCAAATTTCAAAGTTTCCCCTCTCCCTTCTCCCTCCAAAATGGCTGTGTTTATAATGTAATAAATGCATATTATCTTGTATATCACTCCAATAGAGAAATCAGATAATATAATAGCAGAATTATTTTCTAGTCACTAATATATATACATTTTCACACTATTATATCTTTAAACTGGATTTAGTGACATAATTCTTCCTTTTTAAAATACAATTATTTATTTCATATCATCAGCAACAACAACAACGTTTCGGGAGATTTCTCTATATTTTCAGGCTGCTAAAAAACAAATTCAACAAAACCATAAACATGCGCTTACAACAACACTAATATATCATATACACCCAGAGAACTATTTATAAACTATTTACTTGATAACAAAAACCTATATATAACATATAATTTTCTCCTTTATTGTCATTCTTGCTAATACATAATAATATTAATGTCATTTAATGAATAAAAGCTTGTTACTAGTCACACTAAATCTAGTTTAATTCCATAAGACTCTTCCAGTAAAGGATCATTAAGTTTATTATATCTTTAAATTTTAGATCTCCTTACCGAAATAAATTCAATCTTCCAGTAATTCAAACATTTTCATTTACACGCATGTTTCTAAAGCATAATGCTTTTGGTATAATTTAATCAAAATAAATTTCAAAGCCTAATTATCAATCACCTGGGTTTTAGCCATTGAATATAATTTTTAAGAAGCTACTATTCGTGGGAACACAACAAACATTTTTGTAAATTCTAGAATACTCTAGATAAAGAAGACAGACGACGAAGACGAAATAAGATTATTCAGAACGAAGCTGGAGTGATGCGGTAAGTGATAGTGAGCCATCTCCCTTCGATAAGGTCCCACTCTTCCCCGTCGATCAGAATCAGGTTACAAATCGTATCCAATCGCACTTAGCCTCTGTGTTGATTGGTAGTATCATGAGCACTACTCTTGTAATGAAAAATACAGTTATAAACAAGAACTGTAGACACGACATAACTACCACAGTATTTTTTGATAGGCTGAACATTTAATATATTGAGGTGTAGATAGTTGAACGTAGATTAATGATTGGAGAAGTTTGTCGGGTTGTGCGGTCGGCAAAGAACAACATAAATAAACAAAACCATATTTATTTATTTTATGCCGACGTTTCGACCTGAGTTTCAGGTCTTCATCAGGGCTATAGAACAAAAGAGATAACAACAACATTTAGAGGAATATACAATTGAAAAGGAATAGTATACAAACAAATTTAGAATTATACAAAATATTGAATTGAATCATAAATGATAAAAAATTGATAACTGATAATACAATAGTAAAAAAAATTTTTTTTAATTGATTGATAATCATGGAATTAGATGGTAGTAGATTGAAAACAGTGAAAGATGAAATATAATATCATGTAGGTAAGAAGATATGTATAATATAAGATATCCAAGTAGTGTCTAAAAACTGAAAATTATGACTGATTATCAAACAATTAAAAAAAAATTTTTTTTACTATTCTATTATCAGTTATCAATTTGTTATCATTTATGATTCAATTCAATATTTTGTATAATTCTAAATTTGTTTGTATACTATTCCTTTTCAATTGTATGTTCCTCTAAATGTTGTTGTTATCTCTTTTGTTCTGAAACTCAGGTCGAAACGTCGACATAAAATAAATAAATATGGTTTTGTTTATTTATGTTGTTCTTTGCTGACCGCACCCCCCAACAAGCTTCTCCAATAATTAATATATTGAAGTGCTTTGTATCTTAACTTTCGCCTGCAGGGTCTAGTTCTAGCGAGAATAACGCTCACCGGACCCCCGAGTTCAACACAAGGAACCACCACGCTGCAGAACAGGACACATCAGTCATTCATATATAAGGTCACATACAGTTCTCACCTAGCACCACCTTCTCTGAGAAGATTGAAAGTTGAGGGTATAACCCGACCACCAGTTGCCCTGAAGTTACGGGGACTTTCTTGCTTGGCCAATTGCTTAATTAACGGGTGTAAGAAAGTATATATGGTTCAAACAAATTTAGTGAATAGATTTGGACTTGGTACGACTTGAAAAAAAATATACGACTGGATACGTGAAATATAGGATAGCATACGGATAAATTAGTATAAATACTAGAGAAAAGGACGTATAGGTTGGATATTCTGGGAATCAGCGAAGTGAAGAAGCTGGTAGAGAATTAAAGATGAGCGGAGGTCATGCATTGGTCTGTTTAGGAGTCCCTCCAGGAACTAGGATTACGGAAGAAGTGGGTATTATAATAGAAGATGAGCTTCTTAAAATTTTAGTGGAGCTAGTGAATTCACGGACCTCCGTGGTATATAATGGTTGAAATGAATCTGCGTATTGGCAAATTGACTCTCATACAACTTTATTCTTCTACAAACGATGCAAACATAATTGACAAAGAACAGTGTTATAGAAACTTGGTCCGTATATTAACTGAGAACAAAAATAAAAACAGGAGTATTATTATTATGAAAGAACTCAATGCAAGGACAGGCAATGACCACATTGGGTGATCAGTGTCCTCAGGCGAGAGCATAACGAATGACCATAAGGAATAGTTATGGGGGTTTCGTGGTGACAATGATATTCTCATAGGGAATTGATACTTTCCGCACAAGTTGGTACACAAAAGTACCTTCTCAACCACGTGAACTGCATTTTGACTACTTCCGTGGATTTTTTTTTTTTAATTGACTTTCTCCATGTTAGACTACATCTGTTTTCTCTGGGAGGTTTTGCGATAAACTGGCCGAATCAGTTAATTCATCGTCGGATTACAGTAGGATTTGCAACACAGAAAGAACTAATCGCATACATGAAATAAACAAACAAATAGAGAAAAAAAGTCCTTGAATTACGCTACAGTACAACCGCACACTATGAAAGACAGGCCAAAGTAAATAGGTCAACTAAAAATAGTAAGGATTAATTTCAACTGAAAATAGAACAGTAAGTGAAAGTTGTGTGTTATTAAACAAATAATTACAAATATAAAATCTGTTACATTTTATTAAGTGGTGTAGTTAAAAATTATAAAATTAGAAGTAAAAAATCAATGTTTTCAGAATTCTAATTGATTTTAAAAATGATCTATATTACGATCAAATATCGAATAAAAATAATGTGTAAATCACATAATGGTATTCTTGTAATATTTTTCTATTCAGACCTCTCAACCTAAAGAAAAATATAATTTTATGTTCATCTAATAGAACACCATTATGAGATTATATATTATAGGTCTCAAATTCATTAATGATTTTTTCCAATTATATCTGTTTATAAATATAAATTTACAATAGAAAATATAAATAATAATATATAAATAAAATTTATTTTCTATTGCAAACCTGGGAGAAGCAATACCGTGTACTGAGTTTGAATTGATTTCATATGCAGCTGATATAGTAATGTGAAAAGAAGCTGGCGGCTGCCACAGACAACAGCTCTGGGCCTGTTTATGTGTATCTCTGGAGGGGCTTTATTTAGAACCTTTTTTACCAGCCTCGGGTTCCTGACTAATGCTGACAGATATAAACTGTGGCAAAAAATATTAATTGTGCCACCCAATAGAGGAGAGGGGGGCTTCATCAATCCTCGCCTAGCCAAGGAATTTCCTAGGCACGGGGGTTCTTATCAACTTCAGCCCTCATCCCCTTTTTTCCAGCTAATAAAGCCTATATTTCTCCAGCAAAAAAGGCCTCCCTTCTCATTTCCCTGGGTAATTGGCCGCGTCTCGACTATATTTCATTGTGATCTACTAAGTTAGGAAGGGAAATAAATAGCGTGATACTGATTAAATTGGCTATACTTGTCTGGTCTATCCTAACAATATCAAATAGAAGTAACATTATTCCAAGCAAAATTAGGGTATGCAATAAAATTGGAAATAAGAGAATTTTCGTCAATGTCCAAACTGGCTATCAATTTTAATTTATATGAATCTCGCAATGTATTTTTAGAAGTCGTCGACCAATTATTTTTGGTGTCAAATCAATTTATGTTTCCACTACTTTTTTGGGGGGGTACTATTCGGACGTTTAGGTATAGTAAATACAATATCCAGACTTGGCTGTAGGATGTTTTATTTTATTTGTAGAAAGGTATTTGCCATATAATATAATCATGTGATAAAGAGTCATTATAAGATATTGGTTTAATAAATTTATTTTCAAATCAGGATTTAGAATAAAATGGAAATTCTTAATTAATTTATAATTAATTATTGGAAATTGAAACTTTATAGGACATTATCAAAAGGCACTTATGATTATGAAAATATTTTTTAGTAGCAAGAGCTAAATATTCATTTTGACTAGGGTTAATGTATAGGGTGTTTTACTGACACTGTGGACTTATTTTTCCATATAACATGTTTATTTATTGTGCCTAATTAAAATAACGAAAATTTTATGATTACCTTGTTTTAGAACTAAATGAACCAATATCTCTGAATATTTATTATTGACATCTTTTTCGAAAATAATTGACTTATGTACTTGAAAGTCATCAGGAGGAATGAGAGTTCATTTTATATCTAACGATGTAAGAAATGTGTTTTATGTGACAATTTTTTTCTCCCATCCACACCATTTTTTCCTTGGATTTTACGCAGCTCCATGCCCGTTTTATAACCCTTAGAACACGGCTATTTAGGCTTTGGGGTGTCTAATTTATATATTTGTTTTGATGTATTACTATATAGCTCAAAAAATACCAAAAGGACAACACATCAGTGACAATCTATAATTTTAAAATGTGTCATATTTACAATTAGAAATTGTAAAAAAGTAACTATTAGACAAATAGTTTAAGAAAATTGATGCAGAAAATCAATACGACGTCATGAGGAACATATTATTGATGTAAAATTAATAAAAAAGTTCCTAACCAACCCAGAAAAAAAAACAACATAAAATATTATTTAAATTTGTAAGTAACTTTTAGGATTGAGTGATCTCTTGGACAACTGTGGCATTTGTATATCTTTCATTTATGGCTCTGGTGCAAAGTTGTAATTGATATAGGTATATAATAAAGAAATAAGAAAGCCATTCTCGTCTTAGTGCTTCAGTGCTCCAACCCTAATCGATCAAATAGAAGTGGAATTTGAAACTCGAAGCGAGATAATTATCTTTCGGAAAGAGATAAGTGTGGTACTAAATCAATTAATCTTCAATAGCTAATGAAATTGAATCATAAATATTAAACTAAATGTTTATTTAAATTAAATATTATTATATCTATTTCTAGATCTTTTTAGTGGTGAAAAGGTAACATTAATTCCGGAATGACTATTTCTGGGTTTTGGTTAGTGAGCGCCATTCTCCACCAAACAAATGGAACAATTGCTTTTGTTGGTAGAGAGAGAATAGAAGTAGTTTTCAGAGTTTTTATCAGTTCATTCTGTACACATATATTTTTTCTATCTCATTCCCTCAATCTGTATAAAGAGCAAAAGTCATATTTTGAAAATACAATTTTATCTGTTTGGTAAAATTGCCTGTATTTTGTTGATGTTATGTTAAGATTTGAATAAGATTACTTTCCATCTTCATTTTTATTCTAAATAAGAGATGAGACCAAGAACTTTGCCGATAAGAATGAATGGGAATAAAAAAATTAGAAAAAAGCTCTGTAGAATACTTCTATTACGTAAGATATATTTGTATTAGTAGCTAAATAATTAAATAGACATATATAATGGCAGCGAAATGTATCAGATTATTTTTCATATAAAGCTATTAGTTTTAAATAATCAGTAATTTATATAATCTAAAAGTTTAATAAATATTCATTCTTGACGAAATGGAATTTTTTTCAATGTTTCTAACATGTTGTTAAGTGTTAGTTGTTCAAATGTACTTAATAACATGTTAGAAACATTGAAAAAAGAAATTAAGCAAGGTGAAGAATTTCTTTTTTCAATGTTTCTAACATCTGAAGTTTAAATCTATTTTAAATTTTATGGGTCCTTTCTTTTTTAATCTAACTAAATGTTTTGGCCTCCAAAAAGTTTAGTATATGTAACATAGACCTTCATAATACATTTGAATAGTGTAATTTACTGAATAAAATTTGTTAAATTTTCATTTTTTAATTATTTTTAGATAAATTACCGGAAAAATCAAAAACGTTTCATATTATCATCCTATCTTTGGAATAATTTTTAACGTTACAGAAATAGTTGGTGTAGTTGTTTTAGCTATCATTGGCATTATCTGTTTGCTTAGACATGTAATTCAAATCTAAGAATACATAAAATAAGAATATTGAACATAAATTGTTGTCTATCTATGGAATATAACATAACAAAAAGTAGTTGTACATTTGTTGACAATCACTTATAAAAATTTTTCAAATGGTTTTAATTCGCCTAATAAAATTTGTTAAATTTAATTTTTGTTTTAAATTTTTTCCTATTGTTGTTTTTATATATATTTTATAGGTGGAAAGGTTTTTAAATTTCCTGAGGTATTATTCAGACATATACATAGCATGTAATTAATGTAATATCATAGCATGTAAGTACCAATATCATTTGAATTGAAAATATTGTTATTCTTGTTCTTTGTAGTTATTCTATAGAAGTTCTATAAACTAAGTCTATATTTTTAAAAAATACTCCAGTTCCATTGAAATAACATAGAAAAGTAACATTGAAGTCCGCTCTGCCTGAGAAGATTCAATTCTTTGGCTTGAATATCGCTTTGGGGGCGAAGGGCGACGATACAAAAAGGATGACAGTACTAGACCGCGATGATGTATTGCCAGCACATATTTCAACTGGCTGAATGGTATACTTAGGTTGCAAAGCTCTTGCAGAATATTTTAGGATGTTAATGCAGCGGATCGATTCATTTATGGTTGAAGACTAAGCTGTTGTTTGACATGAACGTTTTAAAATAAATTTTAAAGAAAGAATAGAATCATAAAATATAACTAATTTTAACCAAAAAGAATTTAAAAAAAAATAGTAACAACTAATGAATATAAGCAATATATATGCATATAACATACTTGATCATTAGGATTAATTACCAGAAGTAGCCTGAATTTGAATAATGAGCCCAGCTATACATATATATATATATATATATATATATATATATATATATATATATAAATGTACTGACCTTAGAAATATATATACTGTTTCTAACAAATAAACAAATATGTAATCGTATATTAAATAACACTGAAGATAATCAGTCAGAAACGCTTAAGGTTGTATTGATCATTAAGTAATTAAGCGTGGCAAAGTTATTATCCTATAATAATTTTTACCTTATTTTGACATTCTTTCTATTTTTCTGTAGTTTAAGTACGACCAGCACTCTGTTGTTTAAATATGTTGATATTTATTAGTGAATCCATATTTGCAATAAGGAACAATAATGTTTAATAATGTTTTGTTTTTTTTCATAAAAGAAACCCAATACACAGCTATTCCTCCATATTACTATCAGACATAGAAAGAACCTTGGAGGTTTTTGCGAAAGTAAAAATTTAATCGATATAACTTCTTTGAGTTATATAATAAGTTATACTATAACAAAAAAAGTATTGGTCTAAATATGCCCGAGCTAATTCTACTATATTAATGAAACCCTTACATGAAATTAGAAACTAATTTCCATTTTTATAGAAGTATCTTTTATAAACTGTTTCTTTCATTTTTACATTTCATAACTTAGACCCAATACACAGCCGTTCCTCTATACTATAACTAGACATAGATAATTTTGAATTTGATATCAATTATCATATTCAGCTAAAATTAATTAATCAGGTATACCTTAATAATTTTGTATGATGGTTACATACATTGTAATTAATTTTTTAGTCAATTTTAAGGTCTATGAAATGTTCTTCAGTGTACAATGTTTTAAGAACCTTTATTTATCATAAGTACCAACAAATCCCTTGATTTTCGTAACTTGGAATGTTGGATTGAAATTCTTAATAATTACATTACTAACACCAAATGAAGTCGGTTTAAACCTTCTTATATATCCTGTATGAAAGAAGAACAACGTAAAATATCTACTATCATAAACTCGAATGGTTGAAAACCCCCCAACACCTCCAAACCGCAGCCAGCTCTAAAGTATTAGAACAAACCATAAGACAATGGAGATATTTATTTTCAGTTACATAAGTTAAAGAAACAACTCTACGGTATTTGTGTTAAACATAGCCTGTATCCAGTGTTCGATTTTTTCTCTTAGATATTATTTAAACACTATTAAAAAAAAAAAAAAGGCTTGTATTAAGTTGTGCGTATGTTATGTTTAATTTTCATCATTAATTTCTATCAACTTGATGAATGGATTTCAATAGCTTATCTTCTTCCCAGATTAATATTCACTAAATACATGTGAACCCAAACTACAAATCTTTTTTAATACTGGCCTGATTAAGATGATTTTAGTTTTGATTGTACAGAATTTCATTATTTTTCACTGAGGCTATAATTTTCCAGTAGTTAAGTAAATATGTTAAGTAGTTTTGAATTATTCATACAAATAGTTGTTTTCTCTTTTGTAATTGAAATATTTTTTTTAAACCAGATATATTGTATGAGTCCATTTAAAAATAAAAATTATTGGAAATATACATCACAGAAATAGCTACCATTAATAATTTCAACCGTTCTTGATATACACAGATCTGTAAGGCAGTAAGTGAGATGTCATAGAAAGGTGGAGTTGTAGGATGTGCTACGCAAAACGTAATTGTAATTACATTTGACTCTAATTAGTAATTACAATTGCTTTGTTTAAACTAGTAGTAGTAATATTATATAGTAATACATTGCAATTACAGTGGTTCATCAAATAGTCGAAATTACTTTTTAAAATTGCAATTGCATTTCCAAAGTTTCAAATTAGAGTAATTGCAATAACTTTTTAACCAACGCTGGTTGTTGGAGAGGAAGTTAAGGCGTATCCTTAGCAGTCTTGGAATTGCTGCGGCACCTGTTCGGTTACAATTTGGCCGGGTTGACTTCTATTTCGTTGTTGTTCCACGGAATGAAAAATCTTACACATATACATACAGCCAGATTTTTACTTTACTGCCAATGAGGTCAAAAGAATGTTTATGAATTATGCCTATTAATTTGTCACTGTGTACTGATTTTTTTTTTCAAACAGCTGAATCTATTTTGAAGTTTGATGGCTAATTATTTAATGAGATCTAGGTAATGTTTTGAAACAAAATGAGCTTAAAATATTGAACAATTATTGTATAAAAAGTGTTAAGCCTGTCCATATAGTTTTTTAAACATTTTTTGGGTAAACTGCACAACCGGTTTTAAATCAAGATGGCTCTACTTTACTCGATTGCTCAAATTATTGAACAAATGTTTAATTATATTTAGGAGGTTAAGCAAGTACCAATGACGACAGTTGCAGGAGGCCGTTATGGTCGTTAGAAACATTTTATTATATATTGACAACCGTTTACGCCATTAGCTTACATTACTTAGTTATGTAATAAAGTGATTAAAAAACAATAAAATAATTTTTTTCGTTGACCTATAATGACATGTGAGAGCTAATTATGAACTAATGTGAAGATATAAGGAATGTTTCAATATTATTATGGTCAATCTTGACTCTGGTAGGCTCGGATATAAAATGGACATTAAATGTTTGTGGAGACCAATTTACCTTTACAAAGGATATTCCTAAGCCTAAGAAATTGTATACATGTATAGAGATACAATTTCTTTGAGGTATCTTAAATATGCTATATGTTGAACTTAAGTAAGATGAAGTTTACTATTACAAAAAAATTAACGGTCTAATTACTTTCAATAAAAACATTTTTGTTTAATTACTGTTCGCATATTTTGAAATAAAAGTAGCCTATTGATTATTAAATCTTTTTTGTAGATTCCGATTCCCAATATTATTGCTAAAAAACAAAGTACATTTACATCCGATAATATATTCATACTATCAACAGTTTAACCAAAGCCAATCGATTCAGATATGCAATGTCAAGTTTTAAGAACGTTAAAATATAAAACAATAAATATAAAATAAAAACCTGAAACCGAAACCTATGAAAATATTGGGGCTATGAATAATATGGATTGCTTGCTTTGCTGCTGTAAATGGATTGCTTTCGGAGGAAAAACTTGTTTGGACTATGAAGTCATCTATTATTGCTTCAGCTCCAACATAAGTAATCTATTCAGTCAGTAATGTAATCTACCGTGTTAGTTTTACTTATGTAACCTTTAGAATTGACACTTATAGCCAGTAGTGTTGTTCGATGTACGGCATACTTCACCAGAGGAGATTGTAACACACAAAATATATGAAAACACTCCATCCCGGTCTACCTGTCCCACTAAAACCCATTTTTAGCGATGGTCCTATATAGCATTTGAAACATTTACTTAAAACGGAAAGAGGAGACTTAAGATAGTTAAAGCGAGTAATATTTAAAAAGTGGAAAATTGAAGAAAAAAAAACTGCATTTACCACTAAGAAAAATAAGAGCAATTTTCATTCCTTTATGTCTTCTCAAACATATTGATAGGTTGTTAATAAAGTTGTCTATAAATAAATAAACTTGGTTTAGCACTCAGGTGTTTTCCACTACACAGTACGGTTTTCGAAAGTACATTCCGTCGCAACTTCCATCTCCACATACAGACAATTCTGTGCATTAATCCTTCTGAATATAAAGACCATATATTAATGAATTTCCATAAAAGTCTTGAGGTTTGTTCGGCTGTGGAAGGCACTCGACTATTATATTGAGTTATATACAATAATGTCCTACCTCTAAGAATTTTTTTTTTTTTTAATGTAGATATTGAAGAATTCAATTTATTGAAATTTAAGAAATAAATTTGGAGCATATTTTAAATAAGAATATTGCCATGTGATAAGTTCTGCTGTTGAGCAATAAGCCAGGAGCCTCTATAGAGACAAGGCAATTGAGAGCATTTGATTTAGCACCCCTTTCCAATTCAGATGCAAAGCAGCTTGTAGACTGAGCAGTACTCGATTCAATCTGATAAAAAAAAAGAGGACTGATGCATTTATTACTTTTACCAGAACACCAGCGTTTTTTATTTTATTTTATTTCATTATTTTTTTTTTCAAAGGAAGACACCACAGCTTCAGTACCATTGATAAAAAGTTTTAGAACCAGAATTCCAATTACTATTCATGGGGATTCCAATGAAATGAAGAAGATAAGTAATTTAGCCACAGTTAGTGGGATAATTTAGTAAAATGAAAAAAAAAAACTCTTTGTATTGGTTCTACTTAAAATGAAAAAAAAATCTTTAATAAAACAAATAAACAACTCATGTAGACTGGGAAATATTATAATATTGTTCTAGGAAATGGTCCACAATTTTTATTTATCAAAATAAAATTATTGGAAATTAAAGAGGAATCAGTCATCAATTTAAAGTGAGCCCTCTTAGCTAAATGAAGAAATACACCCAGATTTAAAAACCTTTAATGATTACTAGAAGCCAGCCGTTTTAATATTTCCTTCCACATATTTTTATTATTTTTTTTTTTTTTGGTTCATGTCATTTTTTGTTTGTTTACCCCCTTCCTGGCTGTATGACATAGGGAAGGAAGAGGAATTATTCCAAACATAGTAGGAAGGTCCATTTTGTGAGACAGCCATTAGTGTAATGTATGGTCAATCCACCCAGGCTGGAATCGAACCGGCACCGCTACAGTTTCGACTTGTCCAAGGCGACGCCTTAACACACGTCGACGACGCCTAACTACGTTGGCCTTTTTCAATAGAATAAGTATAACTGGAACAAGTAGGAATCGAACCCTTTACCTTCTGAACCTGGCACCATGGGACTCACGTCCCAACCTGTTACGCTTCCATGTTCTCTCATTCCGCTTTATTTTCTATTTACTGCATTGTTATAGGCAACCACATCTCTAAAAAGAAATTAGAAAACAAACAAAACAGTAAAATTTTTGAACCAACAATGAAAAATCATTTCAAACAAATGACATGATGTTTGCAGGAATAACCACTCATAGAGAGAGAAATACTTTATTCATATATGCTGCCTAAATACATTAGGTTGCTATCTCACACAGCATACTTATCAATCCGTAATCGGACATATTTACATTACATATTCATGGTATAATCATAAAAAAAGATATACAATAATAGGATATAATCAACATTTTTTTTCACCACTACAGTTTCCTTTTACAATCCATTTCGGTCTGTACAACCAATACAAATGTTTCACTCACTCCCATTTTTCCCTCTCATTTCTGCTCAATTATTCAATTCACCCTATCAACAAATTCGCTCTCCGGAATTCACCCTCCTAGATCCTCTTCAGTGACCCGCTAAAAAAATTCAATATAATATGGTAATGTGAGATCAGACCATCATTCATAGTCACAGGAGTAGATCAGTCTATCAAGAACAAACAACTAGATATATTTTACAAGAATAAGAATAACATATAGATTAAGAGGAAAATATAATAAAAAAAAAAACCCGGTTACAGGAAATACTTGAATGGATAAATACGTTTTAAAAAAAAAAAAAAAACAACACAAAAAAAAAAAAAAAACATAGTATTAATAAAATAAAATGATTTAATGAATAAATACGTTAAAACACACACATAGAGAGGTCAACATATTAAAATGAATAAATAAAACAAAGAACAATCTCCGAGCTAATTCCCATGCAGGTGATGGTGTATGATCCCCAGTAGTTTGAGTATACTGATGAAAAGCTGAGAAAGTGCACCAATTTTTTTAAACTATTCACGGTCGTCCTTTAAACATCTTCTGAGGTTCCATCGAGTGTTTCTAAAAATTATTTATATATTCCTATTTACTTTGGCTTTTATGATCGCCCAACAAAGCAATATTTTCCAAAAAATTGGTTTCTATCTCATAGGAAATTTATCGCAGATCTTGTAAATACTGACAAACGTATAGAAATGTTCGGTTAAATTAATGGAACTTAGATAAAAAAAAACTTTATGAAAAAAAATTTGTTTTATTGAAAAAAACGTAAACCTATAAATGATTAGAGGTATGAAGGTGAGGTTGGGGTGCTTAACTACATTTTCGGTACGACTATTCCTTCCTCAAGAATCCATATTCAGAACCCCACAGCATTACTTGTTTTACCTGTCACCTTAACTAATCCAGTTAGACAGACGGAACTAATACAAGACGTCAGTTTATTTCTGAGAGGAATCATTCATCAACATCACATTCCATTGAATTGAAGAAAGCAAAACCTTAAAAACAAAGAGACAGAAATGACCGCAAGGGTATTATTTGAAAATTCCGGCTGTAATGATCTCAAATGGCGGTACACAACTAATCAGTATGAGTTCAGTTAATTCAGGTATTATTAGGAGATACAAAGATTAGATCATATAATTGCAGACCGAATAGTCACGCTTAGGTTGCCTAATCTCCCTTATCCTTTCGTTTAAATTGAAGTTCATAGAAATGAATTACTATCTCTATTTGTTAAGTCCAAACATTGATACATGGCCATACATAGCCAATAAAAGGCTATTAGACATGTATCAACGTTTCGGAGCTCTTCCTCTATCTTCAGGATCAAGATTCTTATCAGTAGCTACATTGTCCTTTTATTTTTGTTCACAATTCTATATTTCGTCTTAAATTAAGCAGTATTTTAGTTACAATATCGCACAAATACGTCGTATTTACGTATAGTACTTACGTAAATTGGTGTATATTATAAAATATTATATATAAGTATAGAATTATGAATACGCTGATGACACATGTATGATGACACTGTCTGTAAATAACGATCCAACTAATGCATCACAAACACTACAGACACACATAACATCCATTGAAGAATGGTGTCATAACTGGAGAATCAAAATAAATCCTGACAAATCCCATCAGATCACCTTTACTCTCCGTCGTAAACCTCTACCCTCCTGTCCTACAGTATCCTTTCCAAATAATCCACTAACGCCTGTTGAAATAAAATAAAATAAAAATTATTATACACTACGATAATCAGACCAATTTGGACATATGGAATTGAGCTCTGGGGCTCTTCCAAACCATCAAATACCTCCCGCATCCAATCCTTACAATCCAAAATCCTACGTTAAATCCTTGATGCTCCTTATTACGTCACACATAAACTCATCCACAAAGACCTTAACATCCCATTGGTTGCAGATTTGGCCCAAAACAGATATGTGTCTTTTCATTCCAAACTCCTTACCCATCCTAACCCATTAATTCTTAATCTCTCATTCTTAACAACCCCTAATAATCCTCTGAGGCGTCTGAAAAGAAGATGGCCACGGGACCTTCTAATTTAAATTAATGCTTGAAGTACCACCAATGGGTAGTTTCTTTCCAAGATTTTGAAGTGTATATGAAACATACAACATATTTACTGATTGTATTTATTACTGTACAGTTGTAAATCACATTAGATAAATAAAAAAAAAACTATGGATAAAAATCAAAACTGCAATGTAACTACTTACAAGATTGTTGATCTTGAAGATGGACGAAGAGCCCCATATGTTGAGGAAAAAATATGTATCAAAATAAGTCATTAATTGGAAGAACAGAAAAACCTTCTAAAATGAAAAGATGTTTATTTTGTAACAAACGATAACAGATTAAATCATAAAAATTATAACCTTTTTTTTTTTTTTTAGACTATCTTCGACACTAGTATTATTATTGAGCTAAGATATGAACAAATCCACCAACTAGCATCTCAGGCTATTCAGTATCGAAGTCCCAGCCTCCACTAGGGTCGGTGACAAACAGTCCCACCAGGAGATACGCCCCTCACGTCGCGATTTATTGCTGAGGCTGAACCAAATCCTAAGGTCCTCTCCAATAGCAGAAGAGCAGCAAATTACTGTGAATGTTTTTCAGTACTGTCATA
>NW_027111225.1:0-9951 GCF_000696795.3 Halyomorpha halys | reverse complement strand
TAAATATAAGTAATTATTATTACAAAGTCCTTATTTATAATTATGATTATGTATTTTTAGTTAGTTATTTTTATAACACAAAATCATTTTATATTTATGAATAAGGATTTTTATTTTCTTAAAAATAAATTCTGTTGAGATGTCATTGCTTAATTTAGAAAAAATTTATAGTGTTAAATTTTGGTGTTTTCAGGTTAACGTAAAGATTTAGTTAATCGATACGCCTGCTGCTGTCTATCCTTGGTCATGACCATACATGAATTTCAGAGAACGCTCTGACACACTTAATATATGTTGCTACTCTCTGTATTTGGAGTCACCGTGTGTTTGTACTCGGTTTGTTATCAATCCTCACAAAACCAGGCTTTTTTTCGCTCTGACGGGCATACAAACTCCGTTAATAATGAAGCACACAAGTGAATAATGAGCACACAAACTTTTAATCACCTCTCATAAAATATTATACAAGTTGAAATGCATTACTTACTTTAATGAATATTTCAAGAATATAAATTTAATTTAAGACGAAAATATATTTCACCGAATCCGTGAACTAACTTAGCATCTTTGATTTTTAATGTAAGACATACTCTAAGCAATCAAGGCTCCACAAATACTCCAGAAGAGAACGTTATTCATTGGAGATTAATGATTTTCGTTGATTGTGATTAATGACCAAAGATTATCAATAATCATGATGGATGACTTGGCATTGCTCAGTTATCTGGATTGATAATAGCGCACCTGCTGATTCCAATATGTCCATCATTCAGTTGAATTAGTAATTAATTATTCGTAAATTAATTTGTGAAGGATCGTTAATAGGTAAAGAAAACTTAATACTTCTAATATTACCCGTTACATTATGTAATGTTATCATTTTAAACAATTTTTTTTTTAAGAATGAAGTATTCTTGTGTATTTAGTAAAAGAAACTAATGCTTTAGACTAGTAATTAGTTTAATACGTTATAAAGAGAATCATGAATATTTTTAGATAGCAATCAGAATTTGATGTACTCATTTAAACTAATAATAATAATAAATGTATGTATTGGAACGCTTTTAGTGTGATGCAGTTTTTCGTTTAAGGATTGACTTAATGTTCTTTATATTAACGGTGAAAATTTCACTCGCCCATAATTACTAAAGCAGGAAAGGAGACAGTGGTGTAAGTTATGTGTAAGTAGAGGCTCGTTAGTCAGTAGGGCAATGTTGAAAAGAGGAAGGACAGTAAAAACAAATTAATTACTCACGAAGTTCATTAGCTCAGGGAGACAATTCATTTCCCAAGGGAATGGCTTTATCGCGATTTCCTAGTAATCTAGTAGCTAGTTTATTCTTGTCTCTTGGTTAAAGAATAGAATTCCTAGAGTGTGTTTTTAGGTTGTAAAGTGTTAAAATCCCTCATTAATTTATTTTTAAACAGGATGTTGTGATGGATACTAAACTTCTTTTAGAATATTAACAATATTAAATATTTGTTTTACAACTTTCTCCTACTATGGGTACAATTGGGGATTTTTCCATCTTCAAGTATTATGACTTCTCTATAGTACGTAATGGACGTCTTTTGAAAATTCGTCATATTGCCATTTAATTAAAATTTGCATCACAAATTTACAAAACTATCAACAGTACTATAAAGTACAAAAGAGACACAAAAACTTAAATACTATTCAGACATACCAAACAGGCTGGACATATAAGTATAGACATACTGAATAAGAAAAAAACATTTAAAACAAAATTTTCCAGGTCATATCATATAATATTCAACCTGAATAGCAAAATTTATTAAATATACACATATTAATTGGGAGTTAGACAAACAGCACACAGCCATATTGATATATCCAAAGAGATAATACCTAGTATTAATTAACACTGATTTGTGCTAAAGGGACAGATGAATCTATCAATAGTGAACAATAGAAAAAAAGTTGTGTTACAAGTTTTAATTAAATGGCCATATGACACAATTTAAAAAGGAAATGGATGTACTTAACAATGTGGAATATTAGTACTAGCAAGTTGGGGAAACCTGAAACGTTGTACAAACAAATATGGAATATTGATAATATTTCTTAACATTAAACATTAAAATAAAAAACAGCTTCATAGGAAACAAAATCTAGAATATTTTTTTTAAACATTTTTAACAAGTCATCAAAGATGTTTAACTATTCACTCTACTGAAATCTATCACAAGTATTAAAACTGAAACCCTGTTTAATCCATTTCTGAGAAATATTTAGAGGTACAGAACAAAGCTATGAAATACTTTTTTATACAGTATATGAAATTAATCAAACTAAATTGAGATATTATAAGTATCTGATATGTTACTGATACGGTCCAATTATTTAATATAATATATTTCACAATTTTTGGCAATAATATACTTTTTTAATTGCTACTGAGAAATGAAATTAAGTGATTTTTTAAATTGAGTTCATATCATCAGATCGGATTTTTAATTTACATATGTAATTATGAATATTTAATTTCCATATAAATAAATGCTGCATAACATTTTTTATACATCATTTATTGTGATTGATGAACAAGGATTATCAATAATCTATCATAGCTCAGAATTGCTCAGTGATGTAGATTGATAGTGGGGCACCAGCTGATTCCATTATGTCTATCATCAGGTTAATTCGTAATTAATTATTCGTAAATGAATTTGTGAAGGATCATTAATAGATAGAAAAAATTTATTATAAATTTCTAATATTAGCTGGTGCATTATTATTGCATTTCTATAAAAAAAACAAAAAAAAAACATTATTTTTACATTCAAAGTAAATGAATTTTTTATAGTATATAAATTACTAGCATTTATGACAGAATTTTTATTATGAAATGCATAGAGCCAATCATTAAGTAACATAGCCTCAACATTTTAAGTTTTCCTATAAGTTAAAACATGATGTTAAATTATAGAAATTAAATTACCTGAAGATGGGGAAAAATAATGAACATAATGTTAACACAAATAAACAATACTATAAATTAATATAAAACGTTGTAAAATAAAATAAAAGTATTTTTATGGAAATCATCATGGGAAGTATCTTCACCTAACCATACAAATAAATAAATAAACAGCATGGTAAATAATCAATAATAATAAAATACAAAGCCAAGTGAAAACCTTTGGAAATCATGCGTAAATTATAATTTTAAAATTTAATAATAAAAAAATACAGGAAATTTTACTACAACAGACAGTTAAAAAGATTATTTTAAATTTGTTTTTAGCACAAAATAAATCTAAAATACATTTTTAAAATAAAAGAAAAAAAAGGGTAAAATAATGTTTAAAAAAATATTCATAAAGTTGATTTGAAATCTCAACTTATTGTAGAAGAAAGTGCCATCTTGAAATATGAGCAAATCCAGTTTATTTTTGTTATTAAAAACCAATACCGTTTCGATTACGTAGTGTGTAGTGATGTTATTTGGATTAGGTCATACGAAATAAATATCTACTTTCCTAACCTGGGCGTAATAACCAAGATGTTGATCCCCCTGAATAAAAATGTAATCTAATCTTTCCCAACCTGATGTTAAGAACTATAAGAATATTTTTTGCTTTAGTTTTTCTTTTCTCAGGCCCATGTTTTTCTTTTTTCTTTCGTATTTTGTATTTATTTTCATTTGTTTGTCTTATAGGTTCGTTATGATGGAATACAATCGAGACTGCCGATTGAGCAAAAAAATTGTAGGTTTTAGTATTAACCAAAATGATAAACGCTAAAATGATATCTGTCCCCAGTATATTTATGAAGTTTTTAAGATGTGGTCATAAGACTTGGCGGTTCTGTTTTTGTTCTTTTTATTGTGTTCAATGAAGTATAAATCCTATCAGCACTATGCCACGTGCCGATCATCGATGTCAGTGTCCAATTTTTTTATTCTTAGTTTGTAAGATACTGGGAAAAAATATTTATAGGAGGACCTGTCGTCATACCGAACGATAAAAGTAAAGGATTTGAGAGGGAAAATATATTTTTATAAAATTCAATTTATTAAAACGGGGATAAGCTCTTTGAAAAACCGGCGAAATTCCATTTTAATTAAACACAATGAATAAATACTCAAGCTTGTAAAAGTGTAACAAATAGAATCAATTTATAAAAATGGAGATATTTTTATTTTTCTTGTCATTATTATAAAAAAAAAAAATTATATTCATTACATGATAGGTTTAATTGAAATTTGTACCAAACCTTCATTGCAAAGTAAACACTTACTTAAATAAATAATTTATTTTTGTCCTTTAATTGTTTGTATTCAATTCAACCCATTAATGGCCAGAAATTTTTTCATTAGAGGTTTTGATAAAAATTCATACTGAATGTCAAAGAATGTGTTTACCGCGAATTTTTAAAAAATAATTTCATCAAATATCAGTCTGGATCCAAGACTGATATTTGAGCGTGGCGAAAACACCCCGTACCATGTCAAATGAAACAATATGAAAAAAAATATTTAAAAATTACTTTTACCTTCTATTTTTATTATATATTATGAACAATTAAAGTGTAAAAAAGAATTATCAATTAAATTGATTTATTTATTGTGGGTTTTTACCTAAACTTTCAGTTTATTAGCGACATCTATCCATATTTGGTGGTATAGAAGTTTACTATTTTGTACTGAAGTATCTAAAAACTTAAAAAATTTAGGTCATTATCATTTTTAGATGTAAAATTAATTCTAAGTTTGGTTAGGTTCTGGTTCATTCTGCCCGTTTTATCCAAATTTCCAGTAAAGCGATTGATGATATGTGGTTGTAAAACTGAAATTTCCTTCTAATTAAGTGAATGAATGCAGTCTGGTATTGAATATTGAAAATAAGGTAGCAACGTGGTAACACGCCTTTCTACCACCCAAAGGTTGTGAGTTTGAGCCCCGGCCCGATTCGTTATTTTATCAAGCTTATAATTACCCGATACTCACTTACAGCCTCCCCCCGGACATTTGTGAAGCCCATTAGCCAATGGGTGGTACTCACAAAAATAGGCCTGGGAGGGACGAACCCACCCTATGAAAACCTCGTCAAGAAACGCATGATGTATTTCCGTAATACATCGCGCCAGGGGTTGAACCTCCACGGTCTGTTGTGCCAAAAGAAGAAGATTCGAGTATCAAAAAAGTAAGATATTACTATTGTCATATTGGTTGATTTAAGTTCTCTAATTGTTTTTATTATTATTTTATTTTTTAAGAGAGAATACTTCTCAACTAGATCAGACCTAATCATGCCCGTGATCCCAACTTCCGCAGTTGTTAATTTATCTACAAATCACAAAGATGTAAAATATTTATTTGCATAAGTTGACGTGAAAATATTTTTTCCGTTCTTCTATCTCAGTAAGTTTTCAATAAATTTCAAAATTACACTTCCACCTACCCCAGACTCATTTATGTATTAATTTTTGGGACCTTTGACTCCGTGATAAATCTCAAAATCAATGAGGCATTCCAGTTTATTATTCTAGCCCCAGATTTAATATTCAAAATCAAAATAAGATACGTATAACAGATAACGGTACTTTTATCTGTCATTTTAAAAGCTGAAGTTGTTAGAAAGAATTTAACATCACTAATTTTTCCTATTTATCAGTTGAATGAAATTTTTAGTTAATATTATTATATGAAAATAAAAAAAAATATTTCAGACAGTCTTAAACATACTCCCACCCGACCAGTGTTGCGAAAACACTGAACTTTGCAGTCTTTATAAGAATTGCAGATAACAAATAACTTTGACTTACTATTATGGTTTATTTCCTTGAAATGTTAAAATGCAATAAAACAATCAGAAACTCCAGAAAACATACTAGAAGTAAGAATTTTTATTAGCATTAAAAGTACGGCAATAAAATTTAAAAAATGACACTAATAATAAAATGAGTCTTGGTTTACTGAGAATGTGAGATTAGTGCCTTGAAGGTTCGGGATAGAGAACCAGTCAATACAGAGTCAGTTATGTCACTACATATATAGCAACCCTCTGTTTTTTTTTTTAACTTTTCGAGGTAATGTGTTTTGGCAACTCTGAACATTAATGGGTTAAAGTTATTAGTGAAATTTCAAAGATATAAACTGTTAATATACATAATATAGTACCGCTACAACCCATGAAGTGTCAGGAGTGCAGTACTTTATGAGGAATTACTGTTACTATACTAGAACATCGGTTACTATAGTCAGAATTTATAATTAACTGTTTTATAGATATGTGTTATTTCATGTACACATTTCCTATGTATGGATGCGTTTTTTTATTAGTAAAGTCCGCGTAACTAATTCGGAAAGCAGCAAAAACATCTAATCCAAAATTGTTCGTTTTTTTTTCCAAAGCACAGGTACAGTAATTTTTTTTTTATAAGGCTTTGCTCTATAACTCTACATGAATGTATTGGCGATTGTTCTCTTAATACTTTATTAAATATTATATTTATATAAAGTCAAAAATCAAATAAAATTTCAAAATCGAAAGAACAAACTAGACAAAAACCTCAAATATGAATCACTTATTAGATTTTACCTAATTTCGTTTCGTTTTTTATTGGAGAACAACATTTTTGATATTGGCCGAACTTTGATTATTTTTTAATTTTCTTTAGGACTATACATTTGACTCTTTTAATAATATTTTATTTACACCTATTTTACATAGATACATTTGAGATACATAAACAGTTAATGTCTTAATTTGGTTAATCGATTTTTAAATTAAAAGCATAAATAATAATAAAGATGAATTTATCTGTAATAAGCTCAAGCCCTATGGACCGTCTTGTCGTCTTGGGTCAACTTCACTGTGTTTGTTTATCTTCAGAGGCTGAACTTTCTAAGTTGTTAGTAAAGTTCCCTAGTGACGTAGCTGAAATTCCTGTTATTGCCGTTAATTGTCAAAACACTGTCAGAACGAGTTTACTCTAATCTTGTTAAAGTAGGATTGGTCTTTTATTATGCTATTTCACCCTTCCAATTCCATTAAGATTCAATACTAGTTAAAAAATAAAAGCGTTTTACATGATAAAAATCAGTTAATATTGAGAGTAGCTGAATATAGTAAATGTTATTAATATAAAACATGGTATATTTGTTAACAACCTTTAATTATGAAATTTTTTTAAACACCGAATATTCTGAGTATAACATAAAAATAAGTATACCTGACCTATTAAAATGTTTCTTGGAATTCCCGCTACTGTAAGAAATCTGGTGGCTTGGGGTAAGCTGGTGAATTTCCCTTTTGATTTTTCGTTGGAAATTCAGGGACAGAACCTTTACCTAACAACAATTTTAATGCTTAAAACAATATAACAAGAAATGAGTATTTTGTGAATTTATTTTGGCCAATCTATCAGGAAATATTCCAAATACAGATCCTATTAGGACTTTTAATTGAATATAGGAATGTGTACCATATGATAGATTCTGATAATTAGTGTAGGTTCGTAGTAGTAATAGTACTGAAATTTGGTAAATCATAGTTACAAAGTGCTGATCCTCCTTTATTTGGAAAATTTGTTGGTTTTTGAAAAAGCGTGTATAGAGGACTTTTCAAACGTAAAAAAAAAAACTGTCTATTGGTACTCAAATTTAGAAATTTTATACTACTTTAATAAAGGTTTTCAATATTGCTCATTAGTGGAGTTGAATGCTTTAAAGATAGTTCATATCATATCACATTGCATGTTTTCGATAGCTTGGACAACAGCTTATCCACATGTAATTTCCATAACAACCTAGAATCAAAGATCATCCCGAGATATCTGTAAGTATGTGTAAGAGGTATTTGTAGGTATGTGTAAGTATATCTAGGTGTTTCCAGTTATTTTGTGATAAAAATGAATAATGAGAAAAAGAATGAAATGTTTTGACTGGTAACTAAAATAAATGGAAGAACTATCCAGGGCCCTGTTTCATAATAAAGTACAATCATGAATAAGTTTTAGTATTATTCCCACACTAGTTTCTACACTTGTACTTTTGACTAATACTATTAGCTTTCATTATGAAACCGGGCCCTGGCCCTGGTGTTCATAACCATAACTAATGGTGATTAGGTGTTCCCAGACTTGGTAACTATTGTTCTTCCACTGAGTGACAATTGATTTTGCAGTTAAATAATATTGTCACAATTATAAGAGCTTCGACTTTTATTTTGATTTTTTTATTTTAAGTAGTTCTCTAGTTATTTAGGATATTGAGGAAAAAGAAACTGATTTGGTGTCTTGTATCAGAGAAAAGTTTTAATTCATTAACTTAATTGTTCATCTACTGATGGTTCTATCCAAACCTACCTTAAGGTACGCAAAATGTAACAAATCTAATATTATTTGAGGAATAAAATTTAGATTCATATGAGTTCCACTTTATTTCCTTTAAGTTAGTTAAAGTACTTGTCTGTTTTACTTTTGCGTTAATTGGATTTATCGTTCTAATATTAAGTACTCACTTTCACATTTTCCGATTTTAATTTCAAACAACGTTTTATCAAAAATTGAGAATCATTTGGTGTATAACCGCTTAGAAAACGTTTTCTCTGAAAATTCTCTAGATGTTAGGGCAGCAAAATATTTCGACTGTTTTTTGAGTACTTAACTAATAAAAAAAACTTACGTATTTTTTGTGTAATATATTTCTTACTAAATATTTTTTTATTAAAATAATGAATTCAACACTTAATTCAGCTGATGAATATATTCTTTAAAGTAGAATTCCAAATTTATTCCCAAAACAAATGATATTCATTGCGATTTCGTATGAAAAATTACGTTACAATCAAGCATCTGTTTGTTGTCTTGAAAAATTTAGAACAGACTATATATATTTTGTATGCCTGTTACAAATCTTGTTTATAAAACAAGCTGCTTATAAAAAATAAATCACTTTAAGATTCATTTTTCTTGACACGAAACCAGTAAGCTCTAAAGGGAAAGCAATATTAAACTCAGCAATCGCAATATTAAGACGATAATAAAACATAATAAGACGATTTCTTAATTATCGAAATAAAAGTGATGTTAAAGGAACATGCTGTTTAATGTCCAACGTATAAGTATTGAAAAACAGCAGGATAAGTGAAAGCAAAAAAACTATAACAAATTAAGTCGCAATATATTTTTTAAATTTATATTCTACAAAGATTTTGTGAAGCTGTGAGGTTTTCAGTGCTGTCCCATCTCCTATGTTAACTCGTATTATTTTGACATAGTTTTTGGTGAAGAATTATACTAGAGGCACCAGGTAGGCATCCTAAGTTATTTCTTTCTTGCTGGAATGTAAAACTAACTTAATTCCACCTACTCCGACTGTACCTTATATTAGTTAACTTGTGTGCTTTACAGTATTTCGCACTTCGATTTATAACCAAACATTAGTTCTTTAGAGTAATAACAATCTAGGTAAGCCAGTAAAATCAGTATTACAATCAGTACACTAATTTAACGTCTTTTAATCCAAGGATAGTTAGTATATTAATCGACTACGAGCTTAACCTTTATTACATAATAAAATTTAAAGGCTCTGAAAAAGCTATAAACTTAAAAAATATCCATGCAAAAGCTTTAGGGATTAGATTAAAAAATTTCATTATGGCTGAAGAGATTCTGGTTATGGTTAAATTATGTAAGAATTGAGAAGAAATCCAGGGAAATATTGCTATAAAAGGATATAGCCTAATCAATTAGGGAAGGACCTCAGGCGACGACTAGGCCATTTTCCAAAAGGGGCCCTTGAGGCAATACTGTGGGATGGGGTTCATAACATTCCTCTGTTCACCTCTCCCGGTCTAATTTCATTTAGTGCGTTAACCTTCTTATACATATACCATATATACAATTTTTTCTTTGGTTTGCCATACTAAATATTTAAAAAATATATATCCTAGAGAAATAATCAGTTCATAACTATATAT
>NW_027111224.1:6816-7280 GCF_000696795.3 Halyomorpha halys | reverse complement strand
TGTATTAAGTAGATTGTCCCTGAGGATGGACGGATTGGCCGAAACGTCGGACTTATAAGAAAAATAAAATGTGTTGAGACTAAAATGGATAGAAATTAAATTATTTATTTTTAAAAAATTTACCAGTCTCAAGAAAGTGTTGAGATTATAAATTAAAAAACTATTTATTGTTAACTAACGTTTCGACCCACTTTGGAGGGCTGCCTGATTAAAACAAGCTACAACTATTTGAGTTGTCTTCCTTGTTTCATTCAGACTGGCCTTACGAAGTCGTTAACAGTAAATAGGTTTTATACTATTTTGGTACTTTTGACCCCCATCTACTTCATACGACCAACTATCTATATCCAATACTATTATATTATTATTATATATATGTATGTATAGTTGACCGTAAAAATTGATATATAGGGAGATGGTCAGGGTTGCGGTCAAAGGAGAAATAAAAATAGTTGTAAACTATT
>NW_027111224.1:3433-4046 GCF_000696795.3 Halyomorpha halys | reverse complement strand
GAATTTATCGTAATCCTCCAATTACGACACCATTCTTCTAGGGCTATGATATGGGATTGGAGAGTTTGGGATACAATTAATGGGTTATTATTAACAGCGAGCACACATGTGTCATCGGCATACATGTTGAGGATAGTGTCAGGATTAGTTGTCCTAGATTGAATTTATTTATTTATGTGGTACTATTTACGAGTGGGGGTACCTGGGGTACCTTCAGACGCAAATGCCGTAGAGAGTTCTGATCAGGCTGAGAATAGGTCACACGAGGCTCACCCAATCCTATCTTATTTCAAAAGAAACGCCTCCGAACTCCCAGTATTGCAACAATAATGTGACAATAAGCCATATTTTCCAACAATGCCCATTCATTCCTCATCTTAATAGCTTAGGACTAAACCAAGATATTTCAAAAAACCCTCGGAGACGATGATAAAACAATATAATTTGTGTTTCAGTTTTTAAAATCACAACATTTAATGACAAAAATATAACATTGAACGGAAGAAAAAAAAATAATAATAATAAAAAAATAAAATAATAAATGGTCAAATTAAACGAATATAAGCAAAATTAATTAAAATATAAATTGCGTTGATGAAAAACAAACTATTTA
>NW_027111224.1:0-361 GCF_000696795.3 Halyomorpha halys | reverse complement strand
TAATAACCATAATGAATAAAAGGAATTACAGAATGATTTGAAAAAAAAAAATAAGATTATAGATACTTAAATAGTGTTGAAAGAAAATCAATAGTCTAAGTATTATAAGAAGATAAAGACTATATGAGAAAATGTAATATTAAAATTAATTAAGAGAAAAGAACAAGAATAATTTTTTTTTTAAATTATTTATTTAATGTAATTTACAACTGTACAAAATAATACAATAGTATGTTTCATATACACTTGAAAATCTTGGGAAGAATGGGTGGTTCCATTGGTGGTACTTCAAACATTAATTTAAATTAGAAGGTCCCGTGGCCATCTTCTTTTCAGACGCCTCGGAGGATTATCAGGGATT
>NW_027111223.1:25624-28833 GCF_000696795.3 Halyomorpha halys | reverse complement strand
GGTGATGATTTCGCGCCGCCCACCGAGGTAATTCCAACCTCGTCGAGCCATAGAAAAATGGTGTAAGTTCCTTGGTCAAAATCGTTTTCATACAGAAGGAGATGAACCTCAGTTTCGCACTGTAACAAAAACATGTTACCTGGATTTTTGTCATTAGAAGGTTGTTGAAAGAACATACTATCAAGGGGTGATCCCAAAATAGCAAGACAGTTAAGATTTGAAGAAAGCGGTGCCCCATCTTCTGAATTGGGGAAAGCAGTTGAAAATTGCAATTGAAGTTTTGAAGAGTTCATTTGAGTTGCTGAAGAAGTCCATTATGTGGACTGAATATCTGAATAAGTAACCAGTGGTAAAGTAACAGCTAATGTTGCTACTGAAACAGTCTGTTAAGACTGTCTGGCTAGTGGAAAAGAACTTCTTTGAAGATATGGATGAGGAACTGGAGAGTCATTTTGTGTTTGAATACTTCCATGTTATGGCTGATGGAAATATTGTTGAGATGGATGATATCATCAATTTTGGTTCCATTCTGAACATTTTCCATGTTGGTTTGTCCACTGGTTTGAACAGGAGTTGTCTTAGGGATCTGAGGTGGTATTGTTGGAAATCTAATGAATCTGTTTTAATTACCATAATTTTCTTTGGAACTAGCATACAGCCTGCTTTGAGAGTGATGTTGTTGATTTCATTTATACATTGTGCCTATATTTTGATGAATCATAGGATTTATTGAGCCTTGTTTACTATCAGGATAAATCTGACTTGATTCTTGGTTACAGGTTTCTGTTGGTTTGGATTATTTTTTGATTGGATATTTTCTGATAGTTGAATAAAAGGACGAATCTGAGCTGCTTGCTTGCAATATCTTATTTTAAACAAGAAGGATCTTCCTAAAATAATTTCATCCCTGCATGCGACATAATGTCTTGCATGCTTTGACCAGCGAGGTCACCATTAGTAACAACTAGAATGGTCTCATCCTCATCCCATTTTTCCTGAAATGTCTGCCAATCAGACTGAGAAGCTTCTAAATGAGCTTCTCTGAAGATCGGCAAGTGCTTTTACTCCGGCTTCTGCGCAGCCAATAATGTTCCGATGTAAACACTTATGTTTCTTCTCAAGTGTTGCATTTTGAACTCCACAATTGGGTGTAGAATCTAATAGTCTGGTTGCCATAATATTCATGAGATAGACCAACCAGGCGAAGGAAACGAAGAGAGAAAAGAATGAGAGGGAACAAAAAAGAAAAGAAAATTAAGCGAACCAGGCATTGATAGAATTAATAAGGAAGTATAATTAATTAAATTATGTAAAATAATTGTCAACAGACAGTGAAGAGTGAGAAAATGTTAAACAACCTTGAACGTCAAATGAGTGGGTTACGTTTAAGATACAGTTCAGTCCTAATGCCTCTTTTATGCTGGGTCAGTGTTAGGTAATCGCAGGTAATTTGTGATTGCAGGGGTGTTTAGAAAGCCCCAAGTCTTACTGTCACAAGATTTGCTTGGTTTAAAGTACCAAGTTTTAAAATGTTTCTACCTCTTTGTACAGTGACAATTCGTTCGTGAACGGCTGATATAATGGTGTCCGTTCTTAAGTTAAAGCATGGCTAGTATCATATGCGATTTGTGCACCTTATTTATTTATTTATCACCCTACTCTGCCTATTAGACAATACGTATGTTCGCATCAGTGGGTACAACTCATTGCTGCATATGACAAATATTACATAGCCGTGCCCACAGCTTACTCTTGCTATAAAATAAATCTTGCTCTTCTACTGAGGCCTTGCTGGTGTAGCTTATTCTTTCCTACCCAGAGAGAAGTAAGTAGAGCCCACAGCCTCCTTCTTATGTAGTTTAAATGAGGTGTCAGATTTAACTTTCTCTCAAGCCTTACGCCAAGGTATGTCACAACCTCACTGGGTCAGATCACTCCTTGTATCCTGAGAGTAATAGGGTGGGCCCTGTCTGTCGCACCCCTTAAGAGTATAGTTTGAGTCTTGGCAGCAGCCATCTTCAACTTCTTCTTCTCACACCACGCTCCTAACAGGTTGGCGCACCAACCAGCTTCATCTTTTAATATGGTTATGCTGTTCGACGCTACTACTACAGAAAGGTCATCTACACAAGCTGTGGCAGGGAACCGCTCCTCTTCAAGCACCACCAACAACTCGTCAAAGACCAATTTCCACAGAGCAGGATCAAGGACAGAGCCCTGAGGGCAACCTCTTTCTATACTACCTTCGATTTCATAAAAGTTGTCTCGTATTTTTATCATTCTGTTCTTAAGGTGCAATTTGTGCAACTAATTTCTTTTAACTAGTGCCTGTTCTTAAAGTGATAATTAATGACTAGTGATTATAAACAATACTGATTTGATTGATATATTCATTTACCAACAATGAAATTATTGATGATGTAAAATATCAATTATTAATAAATAATCTTTATGATTGAAATGTCTGGTTCCTTTTTTGTAGACATATTACAATCCTTATTGTTATTAATACAACTAATATGATTAAATACATTAAAAATTTGTGAGTAAAACACATTGTACTTAAATAAGGTAGTAAATAATTGTTGTTTTTTATAATGCTGATTATTGGCATTCACTATCAGCCTGAATTTAAATTAATAGATAGTTAATGATGATCAATAGTGATTGATTTAGTTTGATACTCAGTGAACTTTTTACTGTACTTTAATTATCTAACCTTAAAATCACAAACAATGAGTTGGCCATGTTCATATGAATTAAAATTGGCTTTAATAAATTTTTCATAACAATTTTAAGGTAATTCAAAGTTAACAATCGGTTACAACTTTATGTACATTGTTGACCTAATTTGTTATAGTTAATGGTATAAACATTGCTGAAATTACCATATCCAATCGTTTGTTAGGAATACATTATTTGATAAGAACATTGTTATTTCTTACATCATTTTGTCACAAAGGAGAAACAAACCTTTGAAGTATGTACATGATAACATTTTGCAAACAATGGAATTATACTAAAACAAACTAAGCTTCAAGATTTGCTAATGAAAGTAACTTTGCTTACAATCTAGGCAACCGATTTGATTTATTGGGTAAGTAATGTATGATGGCTAGGTGAGCCTAATGGCCATTTTGTTTAATAATCCTGAGAGGTTAGGCATTTTGTTACTGAATTTTACATAGGCTAGAATTGAATTTAATAAA
>NW_027111223.1:23675-25294 GCF_000696795.3 Halyomorpha halys | reverse complement strand
AATACATTCAGTGAGAATATGCCTAACGGTGAGATCGTTTCCGTAGCAGCGACATATCCATGCATGTTCTTTTTTCTTGAGATGGCCGTGGGCGAGTCGAGTAAGGCCTATATCGGAAGGCGGGTTCATACTACATCTACTCTCTGTAGCAGATTCAAGTTTCTACTTGGACGTTTCAAAGTCAGTTGGGTCATTCTTAACTTGCTGTATCTCTTAATGAACCATTCGTCTTGCCACTCTTGCCATCCAATTTCTTTGATCCAAGAAATAACATCTTTGCATGTTGATGATATTACGACTTGACCCGTCTTTATAGCTAGTCTGGCCTGCGAGTCTGCCATTTCATAATCAATGGGTGTGTTTAAAATGGATCTAGTAATGATTTGAGAGCAGATTCCGAGTCAAAACAGAAGACCAAGCGGGGACAGTTTAAAGGAATATTGCAAATTGCGCTATTGATTCCAAAGTTCTGCGGAGTACACCGAAGAATATGGTGGTAACGAAAATGAGAGGGTGGGATTATCTGAAACGAAAGTCTACTCCTTCGTCTGTTTTAGAACCGAGTGTAAAAAAGTTCCTATCATGGTGGTTAATTTTAAATTGATTGAACTTTTTTAATGTGACAATTGGGGGGAAATTGCGGCTGAAGTGATTATTTTTGGCTGTTGAGAGTGAGAACAACCATGGTTCTACTCTCCTGTTCCTGGAAGGATGTTGCTTCATTACATTTGGAAATGGAGTGAGATTTTGGTGAGCAATATATTGTAAGCAAAGAAAAAGAAATACGAGTATTTAGTACATTATAAGCAAACACTTGATTACCGGATGATAAGAAGAAATGATTTAGGGGTGGTTTGGCGTAATATTTAAATCCCACAATTTTTCTTTTAACTAATGATGGTATTTCAGATGCTTCTTGAATGGGATCTAGAATCTGGAGTGTTCGTTTGCTTGCCAAACAGTAGACCACTCACCCATAATTAATTTTGGACAATACAAGTTGCCTATAGAGAAGGAGTAGTGCTGTCCTATCTGTTCCCTAAGTGGTATGCCCGAGCATTTTTCTAACATGACCAAATTCCATTTTGTTGAGAATAATTTTGGTATGAATTGATTTCTTTTAATAAATTAAAATCTGTACTACCGCTACAATCCATGATTGTAAGGGGGTCAGGGGCTCAGTACTTTGTAAGGAAGTACTGTCACTAGACCAACCTGGTTACTGCACGACTTGGTTATGCAAGGAGGTGATTTGGCCAGAATTACTCTCCACCGCCAGATTTTTACCCAATAAAGGGCACCCGATTTAAGAGGTTTTTTTTTAAGAGTTTATTTTGTAAACCGATTTTATATTTTATATTCATTTATAGAGAAGAGAATGTATAAATTTATTTTTTAATTTCAGGTTAGTTTGTTTTCTTATAATTTGTTCATATATGTCACTCTGAAATTTCTTTTAAACTAAAATTCTTTTAAACTACTTTTAAAATAAAATGATTGATAGGCGTTCGGACAAAATTATATACGTAAAATTCATATTCATTTGCGAATCTCCATAAAAACCACTACTACCACGAACATTAGTGACATTTTTCTCCTCTTGGTCTCTTATAATAATC
>NW_027111223.1:20919-23625 GCF_000696795.3 Halyomorpha halys | reverse complement strand
AATGGTGTAAGTTCCTTGGTCAAAATCGTTTTCATACAGGAGACGAACCTCAATTTCGCACTGTAACAAATCATGTTACCTGGATTTTGGTCATTAGAAGGTTGTTGTAAGAACATAATATCAAGGGGTGATCCCGAAATAGCACGAGAGTTAAGATTTGAAGAAAGCGGTGCCCCATCTTCTGAATTGGGGAAAGCAGTTAAAAATTGCAATTGAAGTTTTGAAGAGTTCATTTGAGTTGCTGAAGAAGTCCATTGTGTGGACTGAATATATGAATAAGTGGTAAAGTAACCAGTGGTAGAGTAACAGCTAATAAGGCTACTGAAGCAGTCGGTTGAGACTGTCTGGCTAGTGGAAAAGGACTTCTTTGAAGATATGGATGAGGAACTGGAGAGTCATTTTGTTTTTGAATACTTCCATGTTCATGGCTGATGGAAATAGTGTTGCGATGGATGATATCATCAATTTTGGTTTCATTCTGAACATTTTCCATGTAGGTTTGCCCACTGGTTTGAACAGGATTAGTCATAGGGACCTGAGGTGGTATTGTTGGAATTTCTGATGATTCTGACTTAATTACAGTAGGCAGAGTGAAATTATCCAAATTGTCTCTGCTAGGATGAACTTCAAACTCACTTCTTCCATTGACATTAAATATTCCATTTTTGGATGCTAACATATTATCTGCTTGTACTTTGTTCTTGGAGCTAACAGATTTTACTTTTGGTTGTTTATCCTCCAAATCACACAGCATATTTAAAAATGGAGTCACCTGATCTCCGATTCCAATTTCTCTATTCAAAGAGGGATGTCTTACAGTTTGTTGCCATTAGTGATCCCTGTAATTGGCAAGCTCAGAACTGGTTGCTGCGCCCGCAACTGTAACTTGTAGGAAACCCATTTGCTCATGTTGTTGCAATGTGCCTTGTTGAGAATGTGCAACTAGTAAACTATTCACCTTAGGAGTACTAGGCGCTATAAGTGGCCGTGGAGAAACAGTTTAAGTTTCCTGAGGATGGGTGTGTACAGATGTGTCTGTGTCAGAATGAGGTGTTGGTAGACTGCCGATCTTGGAGACATCTGAAAAGATAACTACAGTAGAGGAGCTCTAAACTGATGACTGATGCCTTGTGAGTATAATTTTGAATGTTAGGTCAGTGTATCATTGGCTACCTCAACATCAATAGGCCTAGACAAGCCTTGCTGAAAACCCTGCTGTGGTCCTGTTGATTCATGATGTGATAACACATTTGAACTGGTTTGAGATGAAGTATTAGGGTCAGCTGGCATTTGTTGACTCTCAGCAGAATATTGCTTGTGACAAGAGAGCCGGGGCTGAGATTGTTGGTGAATGGTGCTACTACTATAGCCTCCATAATTTTCTTTGGAACTAGCATACAGCCTGCTTTGAAGAGAGACAAGAATGAGAGGGAACGAGAAAGAAAAGAAAATTAAGCGAACCAGGCATTGATAGAATTGATAAAGAAGTATGATTAATTAAATCATGTAAAATAATTGTCAATAGACAGTGAAGAGTGATAAAATGTTAAATAACATTGAAAGTCAAATAAGTGGATAACGTTTAAGATACAGCTCAAGAGTCCTGATGCCTCTTTTAAGCTGGGCCAGTAATCGCAGGTAATTTGTGATTGCAGGGGTGTGTAAGAAAACCCAAGTCTTACTGTCACAAGATTTGCTTGGTTTATAGTACCAAGTCTTAGAATGTTGCTACCTCTTTGTAGAGTGTATAATATCAATTATTAATAAATAATATTTACGATTGAATTAAATCCCTGGTTCCTTTTTTGTGGACATATTACATGAAGACACAATGCTTATAGTTATAAATACAACTAATATGATTAAATACATTAAAAATTTGTGAGTAAAACACATTGTACTTAAATAAGGTGGTAAATAATTGTTGTTTTTTATAATGCTGATTATTGGCATTCACTATCTGCCTGAATTTAAATTAATACATAGTTAATGATGATCAATAGTAATTGATTTAGTTTGTTACTCAGTGAACTTTTTACTGTACTTTTAATTATCTAACCTTAAAATCAAAAAAATGAGTTGGCCATGTTAATATGAATTAAAATTGGCTTTAATGAAATTTTCATAACCATTTTAAGGTAATTCAAAGTTAACAATCGGTTACAACATTATGTGCATTGTTCACCTAGTTTGTTATAGTTAATAGTATAAACATTGCTGAAATTACCATATCCAATTGTTTGTAAGGAATGCATTAATTGATAAGAACATTGTTATTTCTTACATCATTTTGTGACAAAGGAGAAACAAACCTTTGAAGTATGTACATGATAACATTTTGCAAACAATGGAATTATACTAAAACAAACTAAGCTTTACAGAAGAGATTCTAACAAACCTTTATTAAGTTATAACACATTTCCAAATAATGAAGTTTAGTGATGAAACAAAAGAATATTATTTCATATTATAGGTTGAAAGGAAACTAATCACTAGGAAAATTCCTATTATTCCTATTAAAATTTTAGAAAATTCAAGATTTGCTAATGAAAGTAACTTTGCTTACAATCTAGGGAACCGATTTGATTTATTGGGTAAGTAATGTATGATAGCTAGGTGAGCCTAATGGCCATTTTGTTTAATAATCCTGAGAGGTTAGGCATTTTGTTACTGAATTTTACATAGGCTAGAATTGAATTTAATAAA
>NW_027111223.1:19446-20869 GCF_000696795.3 Halyomorpha halys | reverse complement strand
GCTAGGTGAGCCTAATGGCCATTTTGTTTAATAATCCTGAGAGGTTAGGCATTTTGTTACTGAATTTTACATAGGCTAGAATTGAATTTAATAAACTGCTTCGGGTAACCTACGGCAACCAAAAGGCTGAATCGGAAAGGCTCCCATATATAGGATTAGTAGCGCCCCATGTGGCGAACAGCTAAATCTCACCTCCCCCAGCGCTCTCGAGAGAGAGCCACCTTGTTTGTGTATTTTCTCAATTCAGTTCCTTTTTTTTTTCTTCTTCACAATCCTTGGTAATGAAAATAAGTGAATAGAGAGACAGATGTGCCCCCCCCCCTTGGAGCAGAGGAGGAGAGAGAGATCAGGAAATGAGTGAATTCAGGAGATAGGGAGGGACAAGCCAGAGAATGGAGTAAGTCCATGCAACAACTAACATCTACATCATCACCAACCACCTCATTACATCTACAATTTTCTATAGTCCAGTCTTTCAAAATTTATTAACCCATCTAACCATAAATCTTTATTTCGGTCACCCCCCTACACCACTTGTAATTCATATAATAGAGTTTTATTAGTCGTGCATTATTTTTCATTTATATACAGTCCACTCAAACCCAACCAGCCAACCAAAAGTGAAGTTTGTCTGGCAATTAAGATGAAGGCATACTTCATACATAAATTGTGGATCATTCATTTAATTTGGTTGGTTATTTTACAATTCAAGAAATACATAAAAATATATCAAAGGACCAATTGTTTAATTATAAAGTGTGAATAAATAAAGGAATGAAGCATTTATTTATGATTAGAATTTATTAAGAAATGTCTAATAACTTGAGGATAAATTTGGAATTTATTATGAAATATCCATCGCGCGGAGGGCCACTTTGTTTAGTTTAGATATTAGATATTCCCCGGAGTCAAAGGGGACATTATCCAAACTAATTATTATATGCTGGTATGGCTGGTTTAAATAAAGAAATGGACTGTATTTATAAATTATCCCTATGATGAACAGAATAAAATGCCTCCATTTTGGATGATTAATGACAATTGATTATGGTTTGCCAAAGATTATTACAATTGTATTATTGTGTTAGATAATAGTATTGATAGATTACAATTACTTGCTGTTGATTTGTAGTGAGGACTTGTTCTTCTGAGTGTGCTTTAGTTCCTTCATCCTGGTTTCCTTCCCTGCCTGGTGGTGTTAAACTATTCGCTCATCCTGGGGAATAGTTATTGCTCAATGCCCTGGGTTCACTCCTCTGCCTTACTTCTTCACTCTCAAGGGGTACTTAGCTTACTTCTTTTATCTTCCACTAGATGGCAGTATTTTCATATTCATCTTGAGTTTTATTCAGATGTGAGGGGGGACATTTACCCCAAACAACAATTAAAAAGTGAGAAACTTACAAATTTACAATTAAAATTA
>NW_027111223.1:16130-19396 GCF_000696795.3 Halyomorpha halys | reverse complement strand
ACGTAAAATTCATATTCATTTGCGAATCTCCATAAAAACCACTACTACCACGAACATTAGTGACATTTTTCTCCTCTTGGTCTCTTATAATAATCTTAGTAGTATAGAGGTGTAACTGTTGCTAACTCATGGTATTTTATCAACAGATATAATAATAATAAACTATTGTTTAGAGTTTAAATATTTAGCAATTATAACCTAGTATTGTATGGTCTGATCTGGTATATCCAATTTCAAATAGATTGAAAAATTTATTTATAAACCATCCACTTAACTCTATTTAAGAAAAAAAATAATAAATAAAAAAAAACATTACTAATTAACTCAAGTTTGTTATTGCGCTTAAAAACTTAACTATATGCAATCATGTAGCCTCTTGAACATATTAATTTGTTGTATCATTTTGAATATAAATAAAATACAATTGTATATTTATAACCAAAATTATGGTTATTAATTATTTTTTAGTAAGGGATTTAGAAAGTGTGCAGACAATCCCCATGCCTATAGAATGTGGTGGGGTATACCTTTGTTAACGACCAATCATAATTTTCCTTACCTCCCCCCTCCTCTTTCAAGAACCAAAGGTTTTCAGTAGTAGACTATCTTCATATTTCTTATGTACTCAAAGTATATATTTTTTCTTTTAAATTTTTTAGTGATACCTGTGTTTGATTATTATTTTTAAATGATTAATAATTGTTATTTATAGAGATCCATTAATTTTTTTTCTGTCGTTAAGCTCAGGTCAGTTTGAAGCCAAATTTCTTTTAATTTTTTGATTTGCTGTGGCGTAATATTTATGGATTAAAAAGTAAACAATCCATCAATTTGTGTAGATATATTATTATGAAACTATCATATGCGATCTCCAAAAATTAAATACATTTATTAGGATGAAATATTATTACACTTTTAAATAAAATAAAATCAAGTATTTTATCCAAGTCGTAGACTTAGCGATATATGATGTGTATAAATAAAATTAAATCAAGTTAAATATACCTTGTTTAAAAAATATCTTTTAAGTATAGGTATTACAAATTTTGCTATAATTAGCCTTTACTTTTTCAAAAATGAGGTTATGGTTTAACAAGAATAAATTAAACTTCAAAAGACAAATATATTTTAAATCTTATGAAATAGGAATTTAAATTTATGTCTCAAGTAAAATTCCCAGGCTCTAAAAAGTCATTTTGGTTGTACTTAGCAATGTAGAAGACAGCCGCCATGTTTTTTAGATTAACTTTATTTTTAATTGCGCCAAAACACAACGATTATTTTAATGAAAGTATAGCTATTAATTAAGTTAAATTATTTTAAAATAGCCTAATATAGTTTATTTTTAATAGCTATAGAATTTTCATTAATCTTAATTTAGAAGTTGGAAAAAAAAACAAAAAACCCTAATTGAAATTAAGTTGATTTATTATTATCAATATTTATTTTTTATAGGTCTAAAACAACATGGACTGCGCACTCTTAACGTACGGTAATTTTCTTGGGGAAATAATTGAATGTTTCCCCCTTCCAAAGCACATGAAACTAATATGGATGGTAAAAAAACTGGAAAGAAAGTACAGAGGCAACCTGGCCCCTATCCTTCACGAAAAGTATAAGCGCAATAAAGTATTACGACGTACTAAGAGTATTATTATACGTATTAAGACGTTGGTCAGTATTATTAAATTTAACATTATTTTATCAAATATTAATATTATTGATTATTCCCTGCCTTAGAGCCTGTTGTCAATAGGTAATTTTTTGGGAGGGTTGCAGAATTTGAGATATTCATTGACCATACCCGGGATTGGGCCTTAAATTGTTTTGGTATTTTTAATGGCTTTCTTTCTTCTTTTGTTGAGCTCCTCACCATTTTGAATTTATAGTGCATACTTTTCATTGAATATGTGTATGGAGAATTTCATTCGCATAGGGTTTTATTAGTAAGTTTTCAGTTTTCATCAAGTATAAAACCAAAGATGTTTTACACACTTATTTGATTTAAATTAACGTTAAATTTAATTACTATTGACAATTTACATAATGGCATTGGACGAGTTATTACTTAATTTATATTAACAATTGAAAACATGTGTGAATAAAAATGTATTGAAAGAATATGAATCTGGATAAAATTTCATATAATATTTATTGGATCATATTTCTGGCTATTTAACATACAAATACAACAATTTGAAGAGTAGAAAATTTAATTAATTGACTGTTCTTAAGAAAAATTCTCATGCTTTGAAATTTAAATAAAACGTGTGAAGTAAACAGGGTGTTTAAGGGTTTAGTCCTAAATGTAATTAAGAATTAAGGATCTCCAAACTTCTTTAGGAGATATTCCCATATAAAAATTTCCGTAGTTAGGTATTATTCAGGTTATGATGAATAAATTAATGTGATTTATTATTGACGAATGAAAGCGTTTACATTCATATTAAATATTTTATTATGTGATTACCTTGAGCATCAAGATAGGCTCGAGATATCTCTTCCGAAGCAGCAGTGATCGAACGGCACTGGATATGTGTCATTTAAGCGGGTTTGGACTATCCTTTTTTTATAAAGAACTTAAGTCATTGACCGAATTTCATAGAATTTTTTTTTAACTTAATTTCAAATAAAAAAATATCAAATCTGTAGACATATGCAGTCTTCAGGCGTCTTTAGGCGACCATATCACCCTAATAAAGCTATAACGGACACATAGGGAATTTGTTTTATTGTTTTGAGATCCTTTACCGATGTTATCAGATTGGACACTTAAACCTGAAATAATTGGAGTTCTGGCAATGGTCAGATTCTCCAATCAAGGTGAAAGTTTGTGGCTTTAAAGCGCTTGTTCAGCCTCTACTGGCTCACTAGCAGTGAAGCGGCGAGAGCGATGCGCTGGGATCTTATGAGCTCTGCTCTACCCCTCACACGTAGGGGGATAGAGTGGGCTCAGGGATCCTCAGGTCGATTGTGTAAATATTGTATATAACAGTGTAAATACGACTAGAGATTAATTTTGTTACATTATCATTTTATTTTATTTAATTATCTTTTCAGGCACATAGTTTGATTATGTTCATTTTCAAAGAGATTTTATTTATTATTATATCTTTTTTTCATTTATTTATTTATTTTTCATTGTTATTTTAGTATGAATGTGATCAATCATTACTATTACCTATTACCCACAACGGTGTGGCAGGTTGTAATATCTATTAATAAATAATGTTTTTTGAATTAAAAAAAAAAACCTGAAACCATCA
>NW_027111223.1:7579-13690 GCF_000696795.3 Halyomorpha halys | reverse complement strand
ATTAAGGATCTCCAAACTTCTTTAGGAGATATTCCCATATAAAAATTTCCGTAGTTAGGTATTATTCAGGTTATGATGAATAAATTAATGTGATTCATTATTGACGAATGAAAGCGTTTACATTCATATTAAATATTTTTTTATGTGATTACCTTGAGCATCAAGATAGGCTCGAGATATCTCTTCCGAAGCAGCAGTGATCGGTACTGGATATGTGTCATTTAAGCGGGTTTGGACTATCCTTTTTTTGTAAAGAACTTGAGTCATTGACCGAATTTCATAGAATTTTTTTTTAACTTACTTTCAAATAAAAAAATTAGTGGCACCAAATCTGTAGACATATGCAGTCTTCAGGCGTCTTTAGCCGTCCATATCTCCCTAATAAAGCTATAACGGACACATTGGGAATTTGTTTTATTGTTTTGAGATCCTTTATCGATGTTATCAGATTGGACATTTAAACCTGAAATTATTGGAGTTTTGGCAATGGTCAGATTCTCCAATCAAGGTGAAAGTTTGTGGCTTTAAAGCGCTTGTTCAGCCTCCTCTGGCTCACTAGAAGTGAAGCGGCGAGAGCGATGCGCTGGGATCTTATGGGCTCTGCTCTACCCCTCACACGTAGGGGTACATTATAACAGTGTAAATACGACTAGAGATTAATTTTGTTTCATTATCATTTTATTTTATTTATTTATCTTTTCAGGCACATAGTTTGATTATGATCATTTTCAAAGAGATTTTATTTATTATTATATCTTTTTTTCGTTTATTTATTTATTTTTCATTGTTATTTTAGTATGAATGTGATCAATCATTACTATTACCTATTACCCACAACGGTGTGGCAGATTGTAATATCTATTAATAAATAATGTTTTTTGAATTAAAAAAAAAAACCTGAAACCATCACAAATCAGAAAAACTCACTAATAGATATATATCAAACTCAGCCTTATTATTTTTTTTCTCAGGATATGTTCGGGGGAAATTTTCTTTTTATTAAATTTACTCAATATATTCTTATAATATATAAGCAGTACTCATCTATATACTAACTATATATATACTCACTACAAATAAGCACAGTAAATTTAGAATTAGTACGGGGGGAATGCCAAAGGCGCCGACGACGTATGGAAAAGCAGTGAAGAAATATTTGAGAAGTCGTCCCAGGAGTTACAAGTTCGCAGCCCTTTTCAAGTTGAATAAAATTGTCACACCCACGTAATATAAAGTTAAAGTTAATACATATAATTGTTTTTTTTATTAAAAATAAAAAAATATGCTTGTCACTGACTTATAATGTTCATAAAATTGGGAATAAATGTATATAATTAATTTTTAATTTGGACTTTATTTATCAGTTCCCTAATACCAATCTAATCTAACTTGCAAAGAAGCCATTAAAAACCGTCGAATGGCCTACAATAGATTTCAAAAGTCCAAGACAACCGATAACTTAAAAGAGTACAAAAGACAGAGACCAAGTTGTAGAAAAACATTTAATCAATGCAAAACAGAATCCTGGTAAACATTCGTTAGCAGTATGAATGCTTCTACTAGTTCTGCCATCGTTCGGAGTAAAATTCGAAAACTCACGTCCAAATTCTCTCACCCCCGCTTGACCATATTAGTCAACGGACGACTGTCCGATGACCCTTCAATAGTTTCAAATATCTTTGCTGATTACCTTTACGAACTGTATAAGTCTCACCCAAACAGCATACCTAATGGAAATGAATTTCAAAACAGTACAGACGAAACAATATCGTACTACAATGTTCAATTTACAATGTGGGAACTAAACAATGTATTGAATACAGTAAAAGGTTCGTCCTCCGGTCCTGACAACATTCGGTATTAAATGATCAAAAATCTTTCAAACAGCACAAAAAAATGGCCACTTGATTATTACAACTACGTCTGGCAAACCGGAAAATTACCGAATATCTGGTGCAATTCTGTTGTCATTCCAATTCTAAAAACTGGTAAAGATAAGTGTATCCCATCTAGCTACTGCCCAATCTTTCTTACAAGTTGTATCTGCAAAATAATGGAAAGAATGATCAATAGAAGATTGATGTGAATTAACTCGCCTAGGAGAGTTAAGCCACTTTTGTTCGCCGACGATCTGGCAATCTTTTATCGATCAGGCAGTATTCAAGATATTCAACTTAAACTACAAAACGCAACAAATAGGATAAAAAACTGGTCATATACTGTCAATATTCAATTTTCCATAGATAAAGAAAAGGCCTCCACAACGAAATACACCTCAACTACCTGATCTATTTCTAGGAAACTCCCTATTACCGTAGATTTTTAGGCCTAAAATTCTATAAAAGACTAACCTGGCAATACTATATCTCTGCACTAAAAACTAAACATTATCCGTTTACTAAGCCGTACCTCCTGGGGTGCCGATAGATTTAGCCTTCTTAAACTTTATCAGATATTAATACGCTCCAAAATGGACTACGGCTCATTCGTCTATGGTTCGGCTCGTTCCCAAGTGCTTGCTAAACTGGATACAGTCCATCACGCCGGAATTCGAATCGCGACTGGAGAATTTCGAACAAGCCCCATTCTAAGTTTATGCGCTGAATCCGGATTATCACCACTTTCGTTCAGAAGATCTAAATTAGCCATAAACTACAGTAAAAAATTATATTCACAAACAAAACATCCAGCACATAAATATATTTTTAATCCACAATTTTCTATTCTTTTTCGACAAAAACAAAATTCAACACTTCCGTTATCAAAAAGACTCTCCTTGGCTATCGGTTTTCTCAAAACGATAACAATTGACAAATCCGAAAACAATCATCCACCATGGATCTTCCAACGTCTTAAAACTGTTCTAGACCTGTCCAAATACTCGAAAAATAATACCGAACCAGTTGAATATAAAGCCCACTTTTCTCGTCTAATTCAAAACATGCCCGAATCCTTTATAATCTATACAAACGGATCAAAATCAGACTAATAAGCAGCATCATCCTTTGTAACTAATGACGTTCACAATTAAACTCCACAAACTATGCAACATATTCACTACCAAACTAAATGCAATAGCAGCAGCACTTCACTTCTGTTTGTCTTTGAACCACAACAACATAACAATAATTACCGATTCAATAAACTCGATGAATGGTTTAGATTGTATGTACCCAGAGCATCCGAAAATTTCCTGCATCCACTGCACTTCACTTCAGGGTCCAAGCCATGTAGGAATCGCAGGGAATGAACTAGCCGATCACGCTGCAAGAGAAGCACTCGCGCTTGTCCCGGAAGCAATTTTTAAGCGGGTTAAAGCAATTTTAACTCCGTCAGAGATGAGCAGGCTTCTTGTAAAGGAAGTCAAAGTCCTGGGGTACCTCCAGTCGCAAATGCCGTAGAGAGGAAGTTGTACTGACTAGGCTGAGAATAGGTCACACGAGGCTCACTCACTCCAATCTTATTTCAAAAGAAACTCCTCCTAACTGCCAGTATTGCAATAACAATTTAACAATAAGCCATATTTCCCAACGATGCCCATATTTTACACCACACCTCAATAGCTTAGGACTAAACCAAGATATTTCAAAAAAACTTGGAGACGACGATAAAGCAATAAGATTGCTGTTTCAGTTTTTAAAAACACAAAATTTACTGACAAAAATATATAACTTGATCGGAAAGAAAAAAAAATAACAATAATAAAATAAATAGATAAAATAATAAATAATCAAATTAAAAAATAAATAAAATTTAACGAATATTAGCAAAATTAAATAAAATATAAATGGCGTTGATGACCAATGAAGTTTGGGGCCACTAAACAAAAACAAACAAACAAACCAATCTAATCTCTATTTTTTCTCTTTAGTGTTACTAGCCTAATATAGCATCAATGGTTACAGTATAAAATGAATTTGTACATAAGAATAGCAGTTACAGTTACTTTTGTTTTACTAATAAATCACATACCAAATGGCATTATAATATACGTGAAGGATTCAATAAGTAACAGGAAGTGTTTCTACTTATCAACATTAGTTATAATTTAAGCTCGTTATCCCAAAATTATTGTACTTTTTTTATTATTTCAGAAGTTCATATTTTTCAGGTTTTTATTGTTTTTGTAAAATAAAAAAAGTGGATTTATCGGAATTTGGTAGCTAATTCATCAAATAAGTTATATATATTTTACTGTTACAATTTTATTCACGACTTTATATTTAAAAACTACCAGTTTAATTCACACAAGAAAAATAAAATACTAAAACCGTACGATAATGGTTACGGACGAATCGGGTGCCATTCGTCATTAAAAAAGGATTTCGCGAATTCATATCATCGGAATATATTTTTTTCTAATTAAGTGAAAATTTATAAGCAAAGGCAAAGATGATTTTTTTCTTTCACTCTACCTAACTTAAAATCATTGTATTAATGCAGGAAGAAAAAAATAATTGATTTCATTAAATTATAAAAATTGATACACAGATCGAAAAATTTTACACGCATTTGTAACGTTTTAGGTATTAAGAAATAAATTTGGTTGAATGTCTGCAGCAAAATTTGTGCTTGGGAACAATTGTTCGAATATTTATTCCGATTTCAATGAAATTTTTGTCCAGGTATTGTTCGGATCGTTCCAAATTGGTCTTATATTGATTCTATCAGATCCCTTCCCCGAAATTGGTTTACGTATGGGTAAACGTATATCCCTCCGCACCCATCTATGTATTTGGTAGATGTTATATTTACGTAATATGGATAGGTTTCTTCATAGGGGTGCCAAGTATATCACCATTGTATTTAGAACCATAAAATAAAAAGTTCTTTATTTTAGGGAATATTACAATTTTTTAATTATTTTTGTAAAAAGTAAAAAAATAATTGAAAATTTTCCTAATTGAGTGATTCTTTAATTGTATTTTTTCTAAAGTTAGTGGACATTTAAATAAGCCATCGATATGTCACATTTCGATCCGGTTATCCCCAACTTTTGATGAATGTCACGGATCAGTGTAATATAGACCTAGAATCAATTTCATCATATGTCCTGATGTATTGTCACTCACTAAACAATGCACAAATGTGTGGTTATCGACCCGCATGTTTACAGCACCAGAAATCTTAATCTCAAACGGCAAATAAATTATTAAAAAATACATAACATAGAAAACCTAGAAATTTAGGTAGCTATATAGGTATGGAGAGGAAGCTGTGCTACACTTGGAATGAAGTTATTCTACACTTTGCAAACGATTATTAATATTTATATTTTACAGTGATGTATGTATTATATTGTGACGTCATATTAATATATATTGTTTTATTAGATAATATTTGATCCGTTATGGAATAAATTGGTACACGAAGGTTTCCTCAAAATGCGAATAAAAATTTCTAACTACGTCAAAGAAAATTCCTGATAATTAGTATTTTTTGTTCTCTTCCAAGAGGAGTTTATTTAAAAATTGTAAATACTCCAAACGAAATCGCATCGTATTTACATATATAAATATATTATGTAGAGTTGATTTAACATTGAAACGTGTTAGTACCTTCCAAGGTAGCCTTATTTATCTGACTTTTCAAAAAGATTTTTTTAACAGACAATTATAGCAAGTAGGTTGTTCGATGTACGCATGTCATAATCTCAATAGAGGAGATCATATCACACAAAGAAAAGGCAATCCTTCCCCACCGGACCAGCCCCGCTAAGATCCCGGGAGCGAAGGTTTCACTTTTTGAAATATTAGCTTAAAACGGGAAGAGGAGAATTTAAGATAGGTAAATCGAGCAATAATTAAAAAGCGTCTGAAATTGAAAAACGGCGCGAAACCCGCCACTCTTGCTGTATTTACCATACAGAGGATTTGAGTGAGAAATCCGGAATGTATAAATATCGTCAGTTAAGGTGCATAACCCTATATATCTGACTCAGCATTATCCCCTTCCACCATCATTGTATTTATATCCCTCTGTTACAGAGCTAAAGAGATCATTCAGTCATTAGAGTTGTTACTTTGTTATTCGTAGTAATAGTGTAGTAGTAGTAGTGCATATTTTGTAACTTTGATACCAATAAAGTTTTTTTAAGTTCTTTCCGCGGTT
>NW_027111223.1:0-3324 GCF_000696795.3 Halyomorpha halys | reverse complement strand
CTCAGCATTATCCCCTTCCACCATCATTGTATTTATATCCCCCTGTTACAGAGCTAAAGAGATCATTCAGTCATTAGAGTTGTTACTTTGTTATTCGTAGTAATAGTGTAGTAGTAGTAGTGCATATTTTGTAACTTTGATACCAATAAAGTTTTTTTAAGTTCTTTCCGCGGTTACATTCTTTATCTGTCGATCTCAGGGATTTCGAAATAGGCATTAGCTATCATCAAGAAATTAACCATATTTATGATAATTTACCATTTTTACCTGAAACAATCGTACCACCAGGAGCCAATTTTAATTGGAAAAATTAACAACACATTTTGGAAAATGGAACTTTTACGTTCTACATTACAAAACTTTGATAAAGGCTACCAAGCATAGATTAAAACTAGAAAAAATTCACTGCCCTTTTAAATTAACCAATCCCTTAGGCTTAGCTCGTAAATAGAATACAAGACAGTTATGAAAAGGAGCCTCCAACGAGTCTTTGAAAAAGATTTTTATAAGTTACTGAACAATGCAGTTTTCAGTAAGACAATGAAAAATATCAGGAATCGTCATGATATTCTACTCGTAACTGATAGTAAGAAGTTGATGAAGCTCATTGCTAAACCAAATTTCATCGACCGCATAATCTACAATGAGAACATAGCAGCAGTGTATATGAGCAAATCACGAATCTTATGTAATAAACCTTATATAACGTTATGTGCATTTTAGATTTACCTATCAATTTCATTATGATGTAATGATGAAACGATATTCCATTAATACCATACAAATGATGTACACCGATACTGATTCCTTTATATATAGAGTTTTAACAGATGATGTTTATAAAGATATGAAAAACATGAACCAGTATTTTGATTTCTCGGATTATCCTAGAACACATCTCTGTTACTCGGAGGAAATAAAAAGAAGTTAAAGAAATTTAAATATGAAATGACTTTTAGGATAATTTCAAAATACGTGGAATTAATGGCAACAATGTATGAAGTTATGACAGAAAATTATGTGAAAAAGTGTGCTAAGGGCGTAAAAATATCCTCATTAAGACAATATATTAATTTTAAAGATTACGAAAAATTATTGTTTAAAAGTGAAATTATGCTTACGCCTATGAGCTTAATACAATCAAAGGAACATAGTATTTTTAGCTGTGGGATTAATAAAATTTCTCTTTCTCCTGTTGATGATAAAAGGCATATACTATACGATAGGGTTAATACTTACCCGTCATTATATACTGAATGAGGAGAAAATCACTATAAAATTGATTCACTCATTTTAGATGAGCAAGGAAACCATTCCGTCGTGCATAATCATGCTAAAGAAAAATGTACGCAGTACCGAAATCAGTTCAACAGAATTATTTTCAAGATTAATAAATGTCTCAACTACAACTACATGTTTAAAAAATGTTTTCTCACCTTAGCCTAAATCGAAAATGAATTTATGTTATCGGGGTATAAATATATATATATTTTATTTCTCACCCCATACAGTTTAAATATTGGATGATTATTAATTTGTTATGCATAAATTTGTTGCTATAAGTAAATGTCATTTTTGTATTTTATGTTTGTATAAATGCAGATTTTGATTATAAGTATGTTTTGTAAAATGTTTACATTGTAAATGAAAATGTTACATTTTTTATGTTCCTTTGTCTTAAGCATTAATTCTCGTATGGATCTGATTGAAAATTGAATTTGTTTGTTTGTATAATTTCATATTTTCATAATAAATTTGATATATATAAATAATGGATTTTAAATAAAAATTAAAAACAATGTATCAAAATAATAAAATACAAAAATAAATAAATAAACTCAAAAAAAACTCTTCTTGTACCTTTACCTTGGCGTGGTGAAGAGGCTTAAGGCTCAATGTTGAACTAAAAAAGGTACACAACTCTAATAATTATGACGTCACATATCTTATTTCTAAACGTTATTTATTAACTTTTCAAAGTCTGTTTCTTTTTACCAACAGAATTAATAGATATAAGAGGATTCACTAGTCCTATATCAGTATTTATATTTTAGGGTTTGAGGTCCAAAGTTTACTTTCCTCCAAAATATTAAAAGATAGAGGAGACTGATAAGCCCTATGTGTTAGTACAAGAGCCCAAGAGGAGAAAAAGGCAGTTATCTCACCCCAATTTTAGATTACTTTAATGAAAACTATGTATAATTATTAGTCAATATTGATGAGTCTGCCAAGTATAGTTTGGGTTAAGTACCTCATTTAAATTTAAATTATAGTAAAAACTACTACCCCTACAAAGATAAACATAATTAACTATTTTGTAGTAAATTTAACTAGCCTTAAATTGACCGCTGACAGACATCTGTACGTCCAATGGTTACTGAAATGAAGTTTTTCATTAATCAAACTTATTGTCCAAACAACTATAAATCAATTTATTTAAGCAAATATCATGAAGACTACTATTTCTACGAAGGTAAAGGTCAGGAACCTCTTTATAGTCCATAAACTAGCTTTCATTCGAGTGCTAATAAATATCTGTACGTCAAATAGTTCCTGAGATATATATTTCTCAAAATAAATTAGCTAACTACTAATCTTTCAGTAGATTTTAAAGAAATTTTCCTTTTTAAAATGGGATATCTCGAGAACTATTGGACGTAAATAGCTCTTTTAGGGCTAATATTTCAGAAAATTTACTCTTCTTTAAATAATCTCCTCTTAGATTTTCCAGTGTTGCTGGTAGTTTTTAAGATATAGAGCTCCAAATGAAAAATTAATGTTTTTTTAAGGTTGTGAAACAGCCGCCATTTATTATTCTCCCTACCTATACTTGGCAGACTCATCAATTTTGACTAGTAATTATACCTAGTTTTCATTAAAGTAATCAAAAATTGGGGTGAGATAACTGCCTCTTTTTCTTCCCGATTCTTGTTCTATGTCATTGTGTATGTTCTAAGGATTAGCTGTTCAAAATCCAATCTTCAAGGCATCAACATGGCTTTGTTTACTTGCGACTGAAAGAGATAGCATTACAGTTCATAGTCGAAATTATTAAATGATTAGATTAAAAAGACGTACTTAGGGCCAGACATATTTATCTACCAGTTTATTTATGCTTTAGGTATTATACTATTTCAAAGTCCCTTGTTTACTTTCATCGAAGGAATTAGAAGATAAAGCTCAACATATCGTTGTTCATGTTTTTGCTTTAATCAGTCTAAAGTACCTAAGGCTTAAGGCTCAATGTTGAACTAAAAAAGGTACACAACTCTAATAATTATGACGTCACATATCTTATTTCTAAACGTTATTTATTAACTTTTC
>NW_027111222.1:7575-8361 GCF_000696795.3 Halyomorpha halys | reverse complement strand
CACGATCAACATTTAATCTTTAAAAAAACAAAGTCTATCTGCTGAACCATTTTATATTCTTTACAAAGACAGTTTTTAAACCACGATTTCGATGACAATTTAAATTTAAATATTAAATAAAGGAAGCAACCTTTTTTTTTATTTCCTTGATTATGTTATTTTTACACACTTTTTCAATTACCGATATATCTATTTTATTCTCCACTTCGTTCATCACTCAAATTTACTCTATTTTTAGTGTTGTGGTTTTCTTGTGTTGTTGGCAGTTTAAAAGATATAGAACTCCGAATGAAAAGTTAATGTTTTGAAACAACCACCATTTTGTATTCGTCCAACTATACCTGACAGAATCATGACTAGTTTTCATTTAAGTAATAAAAAATTAGGGTGAAACAACTGATTTTTTCTCACTCCCAAGTTTCATTTAAATTGGTTGACTAGTGTTGAAGTTATTTCTTTTTTTTAACTTATATTTTTATTACATAATTTTATTTACGTATAAACTAAATATATATAATAATCAATTAGTATGTAACAATGACGTAACTATCGAAATAATTACAATCTCATAATTATATAAACATCGAATATACTTATAAATGGTACATAATCGTAGTAAAGTATAAGATTAGTAATCAAGAAGGACAAATAAAGCATAAATCATAAGACTAATCTTATTTATTTTACAATACTGCATATGGTCTGATTTCTCATGAAGTTAGATAAGCATATCTTCTGAATTTTTCAATATCACTAAAGATGCAAAGAACTTTCTGTTCAATTCTT
>NW_027111222.1:6546-7525 GCF_000696795.3 Halyomorpha halys | reverse complement strand
CCATTTTATATTCTTTACAAAGACAGTTTTTAAACCACGATTTCGATGATAATTTAAATCTAAATATTAAATAAAGGAAGCAACCTATTTTTTTTTTAATTATGTTTATAAAAATATATCGATTATTATTTCTTCTTCTTCTTTTATTAGCACAACAGGCGCAATAAGCTGCCCTCAACGGCCGCCAACCATCTTTCTCTATCTTCTGTAAGGGTAACTGGGATCCTAAGTTGTCACAGATCCCGCCTCACAGCACCCCTCCATCGGCCCTTCGCCCTACCACGTTGCCGCACACCATCCGGATCGTAACTGTACAGTTTATGTGCCACTCTTTCCTCGCTCATCCTCATTACATGGCCAAGCCATTTAAGCGTCTGTATCCTTATGTACGAGGAGATGCTACATTCCTTATAGAGCCCAAAAAGTTCTCCATTTTTCCTTCTTCGCCAATTACCATTCTCGCATACGTGCCATAAGATTCTCCTCAGAATTACTCTTTCAAACCTGTCTAGCAGGTTAATGCTTTTATTGCTTAGGGTCCAAGTTTCTCCCCCGTATGTGACGACTGGCCTTATCAACGTTTTGTACTGGGTGAACTTGGTGGTACGGCTAACAAGTATGCTTTTAATTAGCCTTACAATGGGGAAATAAGCTCTATTTCCAGCAGCAATTCTGCTTTTAACTTCTTCTTCTTCATCCTGGTTCTCGTTGATAATAGAGCCAAGGTAAGTAAAACTTCTTACCACTTCGAAATTAAATGTTTAAATGTCATTTTGTTTATATTTCCTTTTTATTTGTTGTATTTATTGTGTCAGCTCAATTAGGGCTCATATCTTATTTAGCTCAAGCTAGAGCTATTATCTAGCTCAAATTTACTCCATTTCTAGTGTTGTGGTTTTCTTGTGTTGTTGGCAGTTTAAAAGATATAGAACTCCGAATGAAAAGTTAATGTTTTGAAACAACCACCATTTTGTATTCG
>NW_027111222.1:3445-5011 GCF_000696795.3 Halyomorpha halys | reverse complement strand
ATAGTGTTAGGATTGGTTGGAATGTCAGCTGTATAGACGGTGTAGAGGATGGGACCAAGGATACTACCTTGAGGATTTATATGTATCTGAAATCTGAATTTGAAAATTTTTTTTTAATTAGGCGTATTCACCTATTTATAATTAGGTTTACTTTTTCAATTTCAGCTTTCGCTATGTTTACTTAGTCTATTAGCCAGCTCATCCCATCAGTGTTTGGAGTCATTCTTCTCCAATAATATAGTACAACAGCCAGGGATAAATAAAAGCTGTATGAAGCATGCCCTCAACCAAATTGCCGGACACACTTCACTTTTGGTTGGCTGGTTGGGTTGAAGTGGACTGTATAATTGAAAAATGAACATGGTTAAATGAAAAATAAAATTCTATTGTTTAAGTTACAAATGGTGTAGTGGGTGGCCGGAAGAAAACATTTATGTTTAGATGCTTAGAAAATTTTGAATGCTGGGCTATGGAATTGTAGATAATGAGGTGGTTGATGATGATTACCATGTGGTGGTGAATGTTAATGATTGTCATGTGGACTTACTTCTTCTTTCCTTCCTCTGCATCTCTAAGCCTCTCTCCTCTCTACTTCTGGGAACAACTCCGAGAGTTCTACTCACTCATGGTAGACAAAATCATCAGGAATCATGAGAGACAAAAAGGAATAATGAACTGCTTCTACCAGAAGACAAGATGGCTCTCTTCTCACATTAGTCTGGGATGCTTCTCTCCACAGAGAGTACTGGAGGAGGTGAGATTTGGCTTTTGGCCACATGGGCGCCAATATATCCTGTAGGCCATGATATTTGATGGTGCCCCCTCCAATTCAACCTTTCGGTTGCCGTAGGTTAACCGGAACAAAAGCAGTTATTTCAAAATATTAAAATTATTCAGTTATTTAAAAATAACTAGTCAGAATTGATGAGTCTGCCAAGTATAATAAAGGTAGAGGTAGAGGGAATAAAAAATGGTGGCTATTTAAAAACTGAAAAAAAAAAAATTTTCATTCGAGAGGACATGATTTAAAGCAGAGTAAATTTGCTAAAATATTAGCCCTAATATAGTTATTAAGTTCAATAGTTCCCGAGATATAGCTTTTTTAAAAAAGGCACATTTTATAAAAAATTAACTGAAAAATCAGTAGTTAGTGAATTTATTTTAAGAAATCTATGTCTTAAAAATCATAAGACGTACAAACGTCTGCCTGCCCTCAAATTAAAGCTAGTTCAACACACTATTCAGTAGTTTATAACACTTATATTCGCAGCAATTGTAGTTTTCATGATATTTGCTAAAATAAATTTTACTTATATTACAATAAATAAATCCTTCCACACCGGACCCGCCCGCTAAGACCCCCGGGGAGTGACGGTCCTATACCACTTTTGATATATTAGCTTAAAACGGAAAGAGAAAACTTTAAGATAGTTTTTTTAAAATTTATTTATTGATATTTACAACTGTATAAAAAATACAACAAGTAAATTTGATCATAATGATATGATACAGGATGTAGAGAAACTACCCAGTAGTAGAACTCTAAAAACAGTTTACAATATAAGG
>NW_027111222.1:0-365 GCF_000696795.3 Halyomorpha halys | reverse complement strand
TTCGATTTCGTATATTTTTCTTCATTTAAAAAATTTCATTACCACTCGTTCAAAGCCTCCTCCGCTTAGAAATAAATATTGTGATAATTTTTTAAAAAAGAAGGTGGCTGTGATAAATAATTTTTATTTTAATGTGAAAATTGACTAATTAGGGTAATTTGTTAGATTGACCTGGGCATAATAGATAGCATGAAGTTGTTTTTTAAAGGATTTTGTTCTAAAATTGTATTAAGATTGTCCCTGAGGAAAGCCGAATTGGCCGAAACGTCAGATTTATAAATAGAATAAAAATGTTTTGAGACTAAAATGGATAAACTTTTATTTATTTAAACAATTGTGTAGATATTAAGATTATTTTACTAACA
>NW_027111221.1:87806-93066 GCF_000696795.3 Halyomorpha halys | reverse complement strand
TAGTGAGAGAAATAATGGATAGGAGATAAATGAATAGTATTATATATAAATAATTTTTTCTTTATATATATGGGTATTTAAAATGACTTACCATTGATGTTGAAGGTGTTTCTAGAGGCCCTTCCAGGCTTCTTGGTACCTCAACCATTTGTGTTCTTTGCTCCTCCTGTTTGGATCAGAAACAAAAAAAGAAAAGGCTAATGACAAAAATTAAGAATGAAATTAAAATGTATACCCTCTGGAAATATTAGGTACATAAAATGATATTATAAATACAAGTTAATTACAAAATAATATCCTTCTTAAACAAAAGAACAAAATTAAAATAAAATAAGAAAGAGATTTAAAATAAAATATTCTCTGATAAATTTATATATACAAAATAACATTCTTTTAAGTTCAAATTAATTAAGAGAAAAAATAAATAAATACACAATAAAATAAATAAATGAATAATAATAAAATAAATAAATAAAACAAATAATATTCTTCTTATTATAATGAAAAAAAGATTTAAAATGTACTACCTACCCAATGGGACTGTTGTATAAACAAATAACATTCTTCTTGTTATAACCAAAATAAGATTTAAAATATACTACCCAATAGGACTGTTAAATAAACAAAATAATATTCTTATAAATTCGAAATTATTAAAAAAAATATTTTCTACAAATGACAAAACAAAATTATATAATTTAAAATACTTATGAAGCTATTGAATAAACAAAAAATAAATAAATAAATATATATATACATATATATAAGTTACGGTATGACTCAGCTGTTATTTCGATGTCAGCTAACTGAGGGGATTAGCTGATCGAATGTATATAAGAGATGTACCGAACACGATAAAGACAGTATGTTACACCAGTTCAAGCGTGTTAGATCTTATTCCTTCTTCTCTCTTTTGACATTTTGCTTTTGCCAATACTTAATTGGTGCTGAAACCCGAGAACTATAGATACCGGAGTAATATTTGCTTTAAAGAAGAATTTTTTATCCCAGTTTTCTCAGTTTTCAAATTTTTTTTTCTATTCTCTCATTTTTTGTCAAACAATGGCTGCCAACAGTATTGTCAGACAAGCGGTCATGAACCTGGAAGATTTAAATCAAAATGGGGTTCAAAACCTACCACCCATGGAAGTGACTCCTCCACCCCCGGAGCTTGCCCCACTACCTGAAGTTTCTCTACCGGGAGCCCACGCCACAACACTTGAGTGGGTAAAAGTACGCACAGCAACCGCCCAAGACTTGAGGAAGGCCATTTCTGACCTTGAACGGTTTACCAGGGAAGCAGGAGAATTGAGCCACTTCATAAAAGGGGGTGACCGACTAATATGCAGAATTGAACCGAAGTCTATTAAAAGTCTACTCGATAGTGAAGATGTGGAGGCTTTAAAAGCAGTGGTCTTCTGCAGAGTAAAGAGCATCCTAAATCAGATTCAGGCTGACGAAGAGACCCCTTGGAGAGTTACAAGGGAAGATTAAAGAAGACATTTGGAGGAGGACAGTGGGCCCCAGAGGAAGACAAATTTATGATAATCCGAGAGACAAAGAAACCGAAACTGTCTAGTGGGCAATATGCCCCGGAACTCCTGGCACGCTTTAACAGAATTCAAGATATTCTGAGCGAAATGATGGAAACAACCCAGGTACAGAGTCGGATACAATTCTTATCCCTGGTACTAAAGATACAGTTAGCAAAGGAGAAGAAGGAGAGATTTAGGGAATTTAAAGGTCACAGATAGAATGGGAGCAATCAAAATCGTCAAAAGACGATTGTATATAGAAAGTTGGGGTCTAACAGGGGTAAAGAGATACAGCGATACGAGGGTCCATTCGGGGTGATAATTATAAGAGAACACAATATTGAAACAATAGAAAGTATTGGAGAACCCAAAAAGAGGAGAACTGTCCTCCATATTGAAGAATTAAAACTTTCGGCAAAGACAATATAAAAACTGAAAGGTTTCCATACTAGATTAGATTACAGAGAATTTAGTTATTTATTCGATTTATTGTTTTGTTTTTTTGTGTTTTAAGGTTGTTATTGATTTTTCTTTATTGTTTTTGTTTTCTATGTTATTATATTATATAGTATTAGCTTACGAGGATTGTTCGTAAACTGGTGGGTGGAGTTACGGTATGAGTCAGCTGACTGAGGGGATCAGCTGATCGAATGTATATAAGATATGTACCGAACACAATAAAGACAGTATGTTACAGCAGTTCAAGCGTGTAAGATCATATTCCTTCTTCTCTTTTTTGACATTTTGCTTTCGCCAATACTTAACTTATACACACACAAAAGTTGCATCCTTTTTGTCACGTCTCATGCCAAACGTCGGAGGTCCCAAAGAAAGTAAGTGAAGGCTTCTGGGTGCTGTTGTCACCTCCATTATGTTATATGCAGCCCCGATATGGAAAGAAACGATGGCTACCAAATCATACAGGAGACAGATGGTTTCAGTTTATCGCAGAGTTTGTTTAAGGACCTGTGGAACTCCTTGTTGAAGAAAGAAGCAGGCACTATGGACGACGCTTGCACTTTTCTAGAGAAGAAGAGCGGAAAATAACCATCGACCAGTGGCAGCAGCATTGGGAGGCTGCAGATTCCGGGAGGTGGACTCACAGGTTGATACCCGATGTGGGCAAGTGGTATGGTCATCAGCATGGTGAGGTGGATTATTACATAACCCAAATGTTGACCGGACATGGATGCTTTAGAGCCTACCAGTACCGCTTCAAACTGGACAACACCGCAGAATGCCCTGGATGTCACTGTCGAGGAAACCGTGGAGCACGTGTTTTTCACTTGCATTCGCTTTGCAGCAGAAAGAAGTGAATTGGAGAGAGTGTGTGGAGGACACGTCACACCAGAGAACGTGATGAGCTATATGCTACTATCAGACCTGCATTGGAACGCAGTGAATATATTCACCACAGTAGTCCTCAAGAGGTTGAGAGAGGAAGAGAGGGCTAGAAGACGTAACTAGCATGGAAACGTGAAAACCATGAAAAGAATGCGAGGCGACACTCAGCCATTTCCCTCCATGAAGTAATGCCTAGCGGCGGTCCCGTGGAAAGGAATGAACAGGTGTAGGGCAGTGGTGTAGTGGGTAAAAATCCCACACACGGATAGGTACGGGCCTATCCGTGTCTTTTGAAGATTTCCACCGACCCTCGTAAAAAAAACAAAAAAAAAAAACACACACACACAAGATAAAACAAAGTTTATGATTGTAAGCTAAAAAATACAACCTAACAACGTACTTTGTGTGAAAGGCAAATTTTTTTCTAAAGTAAGCAGCTTCAAATACCTCCGCTCCACAATAACCTCAATAAATGATCAGCTGGCATATATATAAGAAATTAGTTTTCTAGACAATGCCTTTTATTTTTAAGAATATGGCAAATATAATTATTGATGTGAAGACTGTTTCCTAAATTGACTTACAGTTTTAGTTGAAGGAGTATTGATTGTGGGGAGCTCTCCTGGAGTATCAGTTTGATCATTCCTAGTCCTTGTGAACCATTCCTATGAAAATAAAAATAAAATCTTTAAATATAAAAATAGGATTATATTATAATAATAAATTATTTAAACAAATTAGCTTATATCCATCAAAAAACGCTAGATATTCTGGATGTATTGATCATCTCCCAGATATCCTTCTCCCAAGCCATTATCAAATCCCTGGATGATCTTTCGTCAGATTATAGTTCAGCTCTGCCATGTACATTAAAATTTTGTTCTGAAGCCCTTCCCTTCATTGATTACAGGACAAGTTGGACAAATATAGATATGATGTGGAAAATAAACTAGACTTAAAAATTACATTAAAGACAAAACATGACATTAAAGGAGGTATATAAAAACTTACGGCATCAATATAAATGACAATACCCGACAACTAGTAAAATTAATAACACTTAACAGACTAACTTGCCTCAGCATATTAATATCTTATTAAAAGAAAAATGTAGAGCAAGATTAAAGAGGCTTAGGACTAGATATCCAACAAAAACACTTATTACACCAAATTGACAATTGAACTAAAAACATGAATTAAAAAATTCAGAATTTCAAATTTACTATATATATAAACATAAAACATTTGCTTTTATGTATGGATATTGACTTACCATAGATGTTGTAGGAATGTTGAGAGGTAGTTCAGGAATTTTTGGAATATCAACTTTTACTGATTTTTCTCTTTCCTATATGAATCAGAAATAAAAACTTAAAAAATAGTCTAATAATTTCATTCACAGAAGTTTAATCAGTATATACAGTAATACTCGGAGGTTAAGCATCTCTATAACTATCTATTATAAACTAAATTATATCGTTTGTGAAAAGAACAACAAAGTTTCATAATTTGCCTCATAAGTATTAATGTATCTGATATGAGTGCTTGGTGGTAAATTAGTAAGTAGCTATGAAATTGGACACAAAGAAAGTTTTAAAAAAATTAAATATTTGACAGGTTATTATTGATATTTGATATTCTATACCATTATTAGCTGTGCTAATATTAGTCTGAGACAGAAAATGTTACTGAATATTTTAATATAATTCAATATTTATAATCAAGATTATAATATAATACAATTATTTTAATCTTCTAGAAGCTAATTAAGTTTCAACAAAAACTAAAGTAAGTTCTTACTCGTTTAGCCTTGTATTCGCGTATTAATTTTTGTATTCCTGGTAGCTTAATCAACTCCTTTGGTAGCAACGGCAAGTCTACCTGCGTTCCCACCTGTAAACACAGTAGAAAAAATAATAATGTTAATCAAATTGATATGAAATAATTACTGATTGCAAATACATCTGAAGAATAAAATTTCAAAGGGCTCTGTGCAAAATTATGTGAAAATCAGAAATATTACATAGAAATATATAGGTATATGACAAAATAATAGCTCATCAATATGAAAACTTAGAGAGAAGCACCCCTCCTCAATGATCTGGAATATTAGCTAGGAACAGTAATAATATTTACTTACCGTTCTTGTTATAGGTCCGCTAATTGTGGAGGATATTTCCTCAAATGGTGAGTCTGTTTGGGTAGCCACCTGCAAAACAAGGAACAACTATGTGGTTAATTCAGATCAAGTAATTATTATTTCTAAATTAATGAATTATTATTTATCTCTTAATTAATATTTTTATATAATTAAAACTCCATACAAAAATGATAAAGATGAAATTGAGACAATTACTTGAAAGATTTGAACACTGAGCTAA
>NW_027111221.1:81447-87521 GCF_000696795.3 Halyomorpha halys | reverse complement strand
TGGAAAATATTTGCAAATAATTATTCGTAATAAAAATTACTGTACTGTTTAAGAAGGGGGATAATGCATAAAATTTCATCATTAATATTTTTAGTTCATGACATAAATTTAAGATTACTGGGTTAAGAGATTCTAACTGAATATTAGATGTGATGATATGAGATTATTATTCCAATGGACTCCCAATATTTTTACTACAAGTTTCTACTTTAGCAGTGACTATTCATACCTTATTTCTAGCAACACCATTGTTATATAGTGTTAGATTATTAAATGTAATTAATATTATGCTTATAATTTACCTTTAAAAAATTATCTCCTTAAATTATTTAAATTTAAAATTATAATTAACAATAATGAACCAAAAACAAATGCTTAAAAAAGCAAGATGACTCAAGCCCACGGCCATTGGCTGTTCAAATCAGTTCATATTATATTTGAATGTCCTAATTTAAAAAAAAAAATCTTATTTATGGCTGATAATAAATATTTTTTAAATAAAAAACGTTATAGCTGAATATTCTTGTAAAACTTGAATTATAATAATATTAATCGTATAAATTATAATAATAATAATACCACTAATATAATGAATTCGGTTCAAAGAATGAAGAACCGTTCGTTCAATGCGTCATTAAAAAAAAAAATTTACTTAACAACAATTAAATAAATGAATAATTATCTGCGTAAAAATATCAATAAAGATTATATTTAATAAATAATGGAGAATTTTTAAGTCCGGGACTCAAGAAAAAAAATAATGCACTTATTAGACAAATGATTTCTTTCTGGAAACATACAATAATTAGGCAGGTAACATTTTTGAGTTGACATCTCCACGGATCATTACCACACCTCTGAAGGGATAAGTTGGATATATGTCAATTCTTCCATAAAAAAAAAATTATTCGTTATATTCTTGTCTCTAAAAATAATGGGGGAAACGTATAAAAATGAACCTTTTTTCGATTCCATTCTTCCTATTATAACTTACAGTTTGGCAGTTCAGTTATCTCATAATGTTTGTTGAAAATAAATGAAAAAAGGCCACTATCATAGAAGAGATGGTTAATATTTTTGCCAACAATCCCAGAAGATGAATATTGTTTACTTAAATTATTAATACACTGAGCTAATTCTTTATTCAAGTAAAGTTTAATTAAATTGACCTTTCCCTCTGTCTCATCTCCTAAATTATGATCATGATCCTTGCAGATTATATTTATAGTTTCTCATATTTCAAAATTAGCTCATGATGGTGTTTAACAGGCATAAAAGCAAGTAAGAGAATGAATTTAGTTTTTTTCTGATTGGATATAATATAAGTTTTATCAAAAATGGTTCTCATTTCTTGATTTTTCCCACTATAAATTTATAACTTAACCATTATACATAAAAAGCTGATGTAAAAATGATATATTTGCAAAGCAAAATTTAAAATAATTTTTATTTTCAATCCCTGCAATATTCAAAGTTCATGTAAAGAAGACATGGGTTTAAAATTTTGCCATATTTCAGCATGAATCTTTACAATGGTAATTTATTTAGTTGTAGATATTTTGAATTTAAACAATTACAGGCTTTGTAGTGGGGTACCCTTGAACCTAATGAGCCATCCTCTCTCCTTTATGTTAATTCTCTCCAGTTGGCACTTTATTAATCTATCACTTGCACAGTTATTGAGATATGTTAAAAGAGTTTTACTTGATTTAAATTTTGCTCCTTTATTACCTTCATTTAACATTTTACTTTATAAGTCAAATGGAAATATCTCAAAACGATTGCCTTACCCTCCTGAGGTATTACCGCAATTATCCCATTTTTTGGAACCCCGGGGATAAATGTTATTATAATTAAAAAAAGAAGATCCATGGGGAGAATTGTCTGCCCTCATCTAAATTTCAAAACAAAATAATCAACTTCTTAAAACATAACTATTAAAAACTTTTGTTTATGAACTTTAAAAACCTCCTAAATATTTTGGATTTATATCTAGTTGGTTTTAATGAATATGACACAGCAAAATATTGAATATTTAACGTCTTAGCATTGTGCCTTTGAAAAAATTTTTTCCAGCTTTAATGACAGTAATGTTCCTGAGCATAAAGCATTCCTATTGTCGACAAAATTAGATTTAAATAAAGAATCTTTGAAGGAGTTGACAGCAAGGAAGGGTCAGACCAGGTACATTATTGTAGCAAGTTTGAACACATTGTACATTGTACCACCTAAATGGTTGACTGATTTGAAGCCATTTAAAGGCTATGGTAGTAATTCTGGTAATTCAGCTGTTGGTGTTGACATGTCCATTATGCCACTCTCTACAGTCAATGACCAGCAACCAATCATGTAACGTTCAGAGAGGATATTTTTGAAAACTTTGTAAAGTTCTCTGTCCCACATACTTTCATTACTGCAAATGGTGATTTTATTGAAGCTTTAGGGAAAGGTGGTACAGTTATAAAATTAATGGTTCAAAATAAATGGATAAAAATCTTGTTAAGTGATGTTCTGTTGGTTCCAATAATATTTAAAAATTTATTTTCTGTCTTGGCAGCCCAAGATGTTTTTTTCAGAATAAATGGGGAACATAATTATTGAGAATGAGACAGGAATTTGAGGGGCTGTACAAGCATTGTGTAAGGGGATGTGTCCCTAAAATTTAGTCTATTTAGGTGTCACGAGAAAATTTATTGCAGCTATATCATATATCATGAGCAATTTGGGCATTGTTAGACAGGTTAGAGAAACGATTTTTAACACATTGGGGGTTAAGCTTGAATTGGAGAACAAATTCTGAGAGGGTTATATATTTGGTTAAGCCCATCGGCTGAAATTTGGCACACATCCTAGGGTATGAGCTCCTGGAGAACTTATACATTGAGATATTTACAGGCCTCATGATAATTCTATTTCAGGAAATAGATATTTTGTAGTATTTACAGATGATTTTAGTAGGTGTCACCAAGTTTATTTCATGAAGCTAAAATCTAAGGTTCCAAATAAACTTCAACAGTTCCAACAAAAATGCCAATATTGCAAAGTGGAAAAATAATAATAAATGTGCCATCCATGTATCCAAGTATTAAGCTTGCTAACAGTAATAATAAAACTTTCAAAATAGTTATTTTCGGGGGGAAGTGGTACTTTTTGTCAAAACTTGGTTTAGATAAGGATTCTGCACCCCAAAAAATAGTTTATTCCTAATTTGTGTGAAAAAAAAGATATTTAAATGAAATTTGGCCAATCCTAACTGCTTTTTTTTCTTGGACCTTATTTATACTTATAATTAATGTACCTTGAAATAAAGTTAGATTTTTCAGGATGTGGAATCCAAATCTGACACTTAAGTTTTGCCAAAAAGTAATGATTTCCCCAAAATATGGATATTTTGAAGGCTTTTTGATATTGTTAGCAAGTTTTGTGGATGAATAATTTTATGGTTCATTTTTTAATTTTTACATTTTACCATAGGGACATTTTAGTACTAAACCTATTTTTCTATCTTGATTAAAACAAGATGTATAAAATAAAATGTGTTCTGCACCCTCCAACATCCTGATTTTTTCCTTGGATTCCTGGTAAGCATAGGGATCTAATATTAATAGGAGTGGAAATATAAAAGACTAATCTGCTAGGAAATTGAAATTTCTTGAATCAAATAAACATCAGATTTAACTGCACTCCCTGATTTAACTTTTTTTCTCAATGACATTTTAGTTTATTCTTTTTGTAACGACACACTATCTGCTGATCTATACCATAAGTACTACAGTCAACAAAACCGCTGTGGTTCAGCATGACACAACTTACCAGCTAACATGGGAACTGCTAATGGCGACAAGCAAATGCTGTATATTAATATTTGTACTATTCATTGTAAATACCTTAATTGTAACATGTTACAACCATAATATTGTAATATATATAGATGTATCATTTGAATTAATAAAGATTTTAATAGAATCTGCTGACCCACTTAAACCTAATGCCTTATACCTAGTACCTCTCGATAGTGTTTAAAAGCCTAGAGACTTAACTATGCCAAAATCAGAAGATCTCAGTGTGAAATCTCGCTTCACAAGAAACACCTCCTTAGGAGCCAGAGGATACAAATTTTCAAAGTGGATCAGTGCATTCTAGTGCAAAATTTTTGGAAATGTATCTCACTCACTCACTGTTGGGTGCTACAGTCCTTGTAGGACCTGGGCCTCTGCCACCACTCTTTCCCATGCCTCGTGGTCTCCAGCGAGACTCCTCCAATTTTCAACTCCCATTCCACTCAAATCGTCCCCCAAATCATCCAGCCACCGACGCCTGGGTCTGCCCCTTTTCCTTTTTCCTCCTGGTGCACCATTTAGCATCCTTTTAGGTAGCCGGCAGGGCTCCATTCTTTCCACATGTCCCAACCATCTTAGCCTCCTCTTCTTAATAGCACAGAGGATATCAGGCTCTCCATACAATACCTTTATTTCGTCATTGCTTCTGATTCTCCACCTATGCTCCTCATTAACAGCTACAAAGATCTTTCTCAGGACTCTTCTCTCCCAAACCAGTAGAGCTATACTATTTTCCTCGGTTAGAGTCCACATCTCACTACCGTACATTACCACTGGCCTAATTATTGTTTTGTACAACAAAAGCTTTGCTTTCCTGGAAAGACTTTTGTATTGGAGAGCTTTTTGCAGGGCATAGAAACATCTGGTTCCTGCTACCATTCTGCCCTTAATTTCTACTTCTAAATTATTGTTCTCCGTCACAACTCCTCCCAGGTACTTGAAAGTACTGCAGCTGTGAAACATGTTTTCCTCCACATCCACAATATCTCTTCTCTCCCCGGTCTGTCTAGAGGTTTTCATATATTTTGTCTTTTCATTATTTATAATAAGTCCTAAATCCTGTGTTGCTCTCTTGAATTCTTCTACAGCACCAGCCAGTGCTGTTTTGGTTCTCCCGGTGATGACTCCATCATCCGCATAAGCCATGTGTTGTGTGAGCCTGTTGTAAATGGTGCCACCCGGGTTTGTCCTTATTTTTCTAATGGCAACTTCTAGGGCGAGGTTGAACAGTACTGGTGATAATGGGTCTCCTTATCTTATGCCACTGTTAACCCTAAAGCTATTTGAGATGCCCACTCGAGTTGTCACCTTGCAACTAGTCCTTCCCAGGCTCATCTTTGTTAATCTTATTAACTTCCTAGGTATTCCCAGTGACTGCAATGCCTTTAATAATTTCCCTCTGTCTACACTATCATAAGGCCGTCGGAAGTCAATAAAGACGTGGTGTAAGTCAACATTGAACTCATACGTTTTCTCGAGCATTTGTCTGATCGAGAACAGGTGGTCTGTTGTTGACCGTCCTGGGCGGAAACCGCTCTGGTACTCGCCCAACAGTTGTTCGCTCCTTTCCATCATCCTCCTACAAATTGCTACCGACAAGATCTTGTAAACTGTTGGCAGGAGCCCTATACCTCTGTATTTGGAAATGTATATTGCTAATATTTCTCTGCCTTCTTTGAATTTCTCCTCCTTTCTTTACATTTTATCCTTTTGTAGAATCCGATGGCTGGCTACACTCCAGGCCTACATATCCCTTCACATCTACTGGAATAGTACCTAGTAGAACGAAGTTACCTTCCTGTAAGACCCGGTGGCTGGCTACCCTCTGGACTTGCATTGCTCCTTCGTACCTACAGGAATAGTGCCCTGTAGGACGAGGTCACTATTCTCAGAGCACTTCCAGCTGACACCCTCCTTTAACCTCCTAATCAACTACCTTACCTTAGTGAGCACGCATTGTCGAGACCTTCTGGTCAAGAGTACCTAACATTATCTATTGGAGTAAGATCTAACTCAACTACCTTGACATCTTTAACTATCTAGTTCAGCTAGATTAGATCTAGATCTAGTTCAACTATCTAGTAGGTGCCACAATAACTTATTTTAGCCACATTAATAAAACAATAAAATAATATTTACTGGAAATTATCAACAGAGAACTAAATAGTAAACAGTAAAACTACAGATATACTATATACATAAATAAATGTGTGTGTATATATATATATATATATA
>NW_027111221.1:78530-80461 GCF_000696795.3 Halyomorpha halys | reverse complement strand
ATCTCTTATATTTGAAAAAATTTATAAAACGAGTAAAAATTATTATTTATTTTATTTTTAATAAATAAAATTATTACAATATATATCTCCTCCACTTTCCAGTTTTTTGATAGGTAGAGCGACCACACCAAGCTAAAGAGATAGACTGACCCCAACAAATCCTTTTCAGTTGAGGTCAGGGCCTAACTTAATATAAATATGATCAGTTTGTAGTGCTATTCTTTTTAAACTAAAAAAAAAATGAGAATAATAATGAACTAATTTACAAAGTTAAATTTATTCATTAAAAACAATTAGTTACTTCCATTATTGTTAAAACTGAAACTAAAATTTCCTGATTAGGGAAGAAGCATGGTGAATATTAGAATGGAGAGAATTACAGAGGTAAGTGAAGAGAGAAAGGAAGGAACTTTACAATATTTTAGATCTGTGAGCAGGTCAGAAAAAAAGGATATCATTTTCTGTAAATGGAATGAGGATTTGAATTATTTGAGATAGTAGGTATAGGAAGGGCAGTAGGAGTTGATAGTTTGGTAAAGGTAGGATCTGAGGAAATACTTTCTATGGGTGAATAAGAAGAACTCAGAACTTCAACTTGCTGTAAGACAAGAAGTTGATCCTCATACCAAAACTTATAATTCAAGAAAAAATGCTAAACAGACTTTTAAGACTCAGACTCAAAGAAATTTTAGATCTACACATGTAAATTAAATGATATATCCTACATTTTGTTGTCAAGTTATAGTGTTTAACATACATCAATTAAATTTGCCTTCCTGAATCTTGGCAACAGGTACTTAAAAGGAGGAAAGGACCAATAGATTTGGTGGTAATCAGCAGTACATAGATGGTGAGAACAGTGGTGAATTCGAATTACAAAGAATGTTGTGGATGTTAAGTTATTTATAGCTTATAGTTTTCTTAAATATTAAAGAATACTATAAGTCATTCATAACATAAAAATAGTAATAAAACAGTTAAATAAAAAACAGGCACAAAAAAATTAGGAACACATGCGGATATATAGTATAATGAATGAAATTAGTAAGATAGCTGAATTTTTACATGAAGAATATTTTATGTAAATAATCTTTGGTTTATATACATATAAATATTTAAATTGACTTACCAAATATAAAGTTTTCCAACAGTTTTGTCCGAATTTCCAACTTACCAGAGATATTAGTAATGTCCCCTAAAATTGGCCTTTTCTTTATCATTTTTGGAAAGCTGACCACTCTGTTTACGAGCAATTATGAGTATAATAACGTTGCTGTTGAGATGTGAACAATTATAGTCTTCAGCCAAACTGTCGTCACATAGTAATTTGTAATAATTGTGTAAATACTGTACTGGTACTGAAGGGGGAAACAAGTCCAGCAAGTGGTCCTATTGGTCGTTTTTGCCTACCCCAAGACAAATCAATGGAATGGCTCTCTTGTGTATCCTATTCCTCTGTATCGAACCTTTTTGACTTTCTAATAAAATTTAAAAGGGACGCCCAATCTATAGAGGAATACTCATTCTCTACGTTTCTATCAGAGCCTAGAAGCCTATATCTTAATGACGCATATGGGCCTGTATATACTGTAACTCAGACTCATAAACATCTAATGAAGTTTAATTTTATTAAGAAAATCAAGCTCTCGTAACCATGCACATGATATACAGATAATCAAGCCAACGATCTTTTGTCCATTAGGTGTTAGCATAGCATTCATATTGTCTTAATGAACTTCTAAAATGGCCACAGATAAAGTTCCAACTTTTCACAAAAGAAAGTAAAATGCCAATTAGCTATCCCAATACGTGACTCGTGACTCGAATCAAATTTACAATAGAGTAAAGAATGAACAATGTAACAATCAATGATGAGGCCGTGATAGAAGTGGTGTTTTTCCAAAATAACCACGAAAAAAAAACTTAATAAG
>NW_027111221.1:71955-78475 GCF_000696795.3 Halyomorpha halys | reverse complement strand
AATTGTAATCTGAAGTTTCATCTCCAGTGTTGCATTTTAATTTTTTTTCTTTATTGAAATCATCCAAATATACATAATAAAATTTGGCTAATTGTTCCTAAGCCCTCTTTTTCCTGTGGGAAATAATGCCACCGTATTATAATAATAAATATAATATAAAAATAATACCACAGGTATTCCATGTTCCGTGGTCACTCAGATGGTCCTCTCCTAGGGGCTTTGTGAAGAAACTTTAGAAAATAATGAAATTTGTTTAAGAAAAAACACCCTAAGGGACGTGAGGTTTCCTAAACCCGAATGGATTCAAATAGTTCTTATCACACAACTTTTTAAAATCAAATAATTTGTAATTCTGAAGAATAACTCATTTTAGAAAATTTCTATGGGATGGGATGGGATGGTATGAGTTTTAAAGGTCACTGGTATGAACGTTTAATTGCTACCTGGGGTGTCATACCTCACCTCCCCAGTTAAAATACTAACGTAAGCCGTCAGGTGTGATATTAAAATAGTTATTCACGAAGGTGATTGGCTCTTCATTTGACGAAAAGCTTTGTCCTCCGAACGCAATTTTTAGATGAGGGAACAAAAAGAAGTCGCTTGGGGCTAGATCTGGTGAGTAAGACGGATGGTCAAGCAGTTCAAACCATAATTCGTGGATGTTCGCCATGGCAACCGCTGATGTGTGAGACGGTGCGGTATGTCTTGGTGAAACAGGATTTTCTTTTTCTGCAAATGTGCCCGTTTTTCGGCAAGTTCTGCCTTCAGCTCGTCAAGTAATGATTCGTAGTATGCTCCTGTAATGTTTTTTTCCTTTTTGAAGTCGATTAAAAAAACTCCTTGACTATCCCAAAAAACAGTCGCCACCACTTTCCCAGCCGAAACAGTTTTTTTTTTGGATCCGGTTCCCCCTTTGCAGTCCACTGTTTGGACTGTATTTTTGTTTCAGACGTATAATGGAGAATCCAAGTTTCATCTACAGTAATTAATCGGCGCCTAAACTGCGCCAACAGAGCGTTGCAAATGTTCATTTGAACACATTTATGGTCTACACGGCACCCAACGTGCGGACAGCTTTCTCATATCTAAATGTTGATTTAATATGCAAAAAACACGTTCTTTTGACATGTTAATAAACTCTTCTATCTCTGTCACTTTAATTCGGCGGTCGTCTAGCACCATTTGGTGAACTTTGGCAATGTTTTCGTCGGTAGTTGCAGTTTTTGGAAGTCCCAAACGTTCATTGTTTCCTAAGCTCTTACGGCCCCGTTTATATTCAGTTGGGCAAAATTTCACTGTGTTAAATGATGGTGCAGAGTCCCTGTACACAGAATACAACTCATCTATGATTTACATAAGCGTATAGCCTTTCAAAAAGGAATATCTAATGACAGCTCGATACTACATTTTGTCCATTTTCACAAAAACATTCACATCAACTCACTCAAACGACTGTTACATAAACATTGTGCGTCCGAAATGGCTGAAACTTTGGTGGAAACTGTCAACAGATGAACAACGATATTCACTTGATTTTATTTACGAGTGCTGCTGTCTTCACATTGCGGTCGGAAACTTTTCAGACCACCCTCGTACATACTTTAAGAATTAAAAGGAAAAAACAGGGTGTGCCAATACTTTTTTGACCCACTGCATAACAGTACACAGAGGCTTCTTTCTCTACCACCCCTCTATAGACTACCCCTAAGCAAGCAGAGTCACAGTCTACTGTACAATCTATAGAATAGGTCAAATAAAAAATAAAACACTTTTTTTTTAATCAGATGTCCCACTATTCAAGTAAAGCGGCAATATAACCTCTTTGTTAAAAAGGTCCGCATTATTATCTCCTGACTCTGTCACCATGGTAACATATTAAAAATAAACATCAGTGTTCCAAAAAACTTCCTTACCCTTATTGTTTGTAATTTTTAAATTTTCTAAACTAATGACTGATAACAAAGGTAGCAATTACTTATGTTATAATATTATACAATAAATCGCTTAAATTAATGTGAAAATCAATTCTATTTTTTTACATTCTTCAAAACTAGGTACAACTCACAATATAAAAGGGAAAAACTACTTTTTTTTTTTAATTTACATCTTTTCTTAATCTTTGAGATTAATTATAAAGAATAAATATTCCTTTGTGAATTCAATCCTTAGCTTGTACACTAATATGCAATTTAATTTTTACAGCAATTAAATTTCATATACTTTCAAAATTGAAAAGGAGTGAACTGGAAAACAGTTATATAACTTTACAGAAGGAAAATTCACAACTAAAAAAAGCGATTGAAAGACAATTTAATGAAACAAACCGGTAATTGTAATTTATTCATTTTTAATTAAAATACCTTATTTATAGTTTTTAACTTTTTTTCAATTAGTGATTTATTTTTCTTAATACTTAGGTATGACAAACTTTTTAATTTTTAAGGTGAATGAAAATAATAAAATTAAATACTGGTTTTTATTAACCGTTGAAGAGTTACAAAATCCATTCATTAATCTTAGTTTTATATTAGATTAGCCAATTTCTATAGTAGTGTTTAATAGTAATAATAAGTTTCCGGATTTTCATGCTGTAAAAATTTACAGAAGATGACATATGTAATAAACAAAAACATTATATATACTCCAAAAAACTCCAAATATGGTATAAGACAGCAAAAATATTGGAATATACTCTAATGTTACAACAATAATTGTTGAATTAAGAAAGAAATTGGAGGAGGAATTAAAAATTAAACTATTCAAACACAAATTAATACGAAAATAGTCACATATTTACAAATAAGAAACAGTAAGTATATAAATGTATTTAAAATATGAATATTAATGGATCAAGTATGCTATGACAAACTTTTTAAGAACTGAAATAAGAATGCAATAGAAAATTAGCAAAATAAATTTAATTTAACAAAATAAATGAAACACAAATGAATTAGTCAGTGACAATCTTGTATTACAATTAATTACCAGATGCATTGCTAAATTTTTTTTTATGAAACCTCATCTTCTATTTAAAATATTTTTGTAGTATTAAAATGATCTATATACATTATCAAAAACTTGTTGAGAACAAATTTATCTGCACTTATAATTATTGGGGTGTGGTCAACGTCTCTCAGAACAACTGAATCATTCCCATTAATTTTATAAATATGTTTTGAAATATAGCATCTCTAACTTTCATAAAACCTTTTCTATTTTTTCTACTGGCCTGGTATACACTTTATTTAAATTGATTTAATAGTTTGAAACTTGAATTGAAGGTAGTGTTATTACATTGATTTTATATTATTTGTTCATTGAAAATGAACCTACAATTGTAATCTGAAGTTTCATCTCCAGTGTTGCATTTTAATTTTTTTTCTTTATTGAAATCATCCAAATATACATAATAAAATTTGGCTAATTGTACCTAAGCACTCTTTTTCGTAAAGATATTTAATCAGTTGTTTCAAAAATTCATGAAAACAAAATATGCAATTGCACAAACCTCCAGGCTCTGGTAATAACTTGGCTTTCTCAAAACTATATAGTTTTATCTATATAAGTTTAGGTTTTGAGCTAAGAATTTCCTTGTTTAAACTATTAAAAGAAGTTACCACTAATTATTAAAAGTAACATTCTTAAAAATGGATCAAAAAAGACCATGTTACTAATTGTAGTATTAAAATTTCCAAGAAAATCAATTTATTTATTCTATGTCACCCAACAATGTTTCAGGGTCTTCTTCAATTTCAAGTCTGTCTATTACAAAATATTATTATAAATATCCAGTATATACAACTACTAATTCATAAATATATTTTCAAGAATATAGAAATGCTTCATTCAACAAATATAACTTGGAAAAAACCAAATTATTATTTACAAAATACATCATATTTTAACACTATTACCTTATTTTGATGCTCAAATTATATTCAATAAGTCGTGATTTTAAACATTTTTTTAATTATTAGTTTTTGTGCATAAGAGATAGTTCTCTTTTATCCTTAGATGTTTATTTTAAAATTGATTCTATACAGATTAGCCAATTAAAACCGAATTATTTAAAAAAAAAATTTGTAGTAGACCTTAGTAAGGTGTGTTCGGAATAATTGAAAGAAGTATAAAATAGTTATATTGATTTTCCTGAAAATTAAAATTCAAGAATAATCTATAACTCCTTTTGTTTAAGAAAATTGTGGACATAATATATTAAAACCTAGTTTCTTAAAAAATAATTTTATATTCATGTTCAAAAATTTGACTTATAATATTACTGATCATTTTATTAGATTATTTCAAAGCTTTATCGATCATTTGGTAATATGTAAGATAATTGAGGGTAGTACAGTCTAAAATTTTGACTTTGGAAGGCTATTGATAATTTAATTTTGAAGATGAAGAACTGAACATTTTTCATTAAATACATCATACTATTCCTCTTAACAGAAAAACCTTGAAAATAATTAGTTAGTTTATTTTTATCATTACAAAAAAATAGATAAATAAAAAGTTCCAATGTAGATGTAAGTAGGCACTTGGCCCGAAGAAATGAGGTTTATTTATTGTCATGTTTAGATTGGGGTTTATTTATTCTGTTATGTTTAGATTTACAATTTTTAGAGATAGAGCATTAACATGTTGCCTCTAAATTTCAAACCAACTATGATTCTTTAATTAGTAAAAATTTCACTAATTTACACATTTTGTTTTCTGGTGAAGTCAAATGGGATGATAGTATAGCATAGGTTAAATGAATAATAAAATTTAAACTTTTTATTATTCAAGAGCTTTAAGAAACTGTGGAAAAAAATTTCTATTATTTTTAACAAATTGTACTTATTTAAATTTAGAATGCTTGAATTTAAACATTGTAGTTAGAGAATGCAACCTCTAATACTAACTACTTCACCTTGTTTGCGTACTTTTGGAGTTGACAAAATATATATGATATCAGGAAAATTGACACTGAACCCTGAACCCATTTATATATACATATATATAAATTTTAAATTAAAATTAAATATAAATTTAACATCTTTTGTGAGTTGAATATTAATTTTCCTGAAAAAAAAAAAAAAATTTAGGAATGCCTTTTTATAAAGAAGATATATGGTCTCACTTTTTTGCATGGAATAACTTTCTTCAATTGGAAGGCTCTTAAATAGGAAAAACTATCTAAATATGAACAGAAAATGAAAGAATGGAATATAAAATGGATATGATCTGCACTTGCCTGCCCCTTTGCTCACATCTGCTCTTACCCCAACAAGAAAAGTTATTGGCCTCACTTTAAATCTTATTGATTTTGAAATATTGTTGCTATTTATTCTGAGTCCACAAATAAGTTCTAAATGGCATCAACTCATTGCTAACAAAGCAGCTCCAACTTTGATAAACAAAACTCAATTGCTTTATTTACAACCAACTCTGCATATGATACTAATCAGGAGAAAAAATAGCATTCGACTGGTACAAAGATCAACATTAATTTGACTTTTCAAATGGTGGTTGATTTAAAGGGAATATACTTAGGTAATTTTTCACTACAGCTAACACAGAAGATGAGGATATCTATTTTAAAAAAAAATTGTTTTGTTCTTGTCCCAAAATGAAATTTTCTGACTTACCATAGTATAAGTGGTAGAGCTATCCTAACCCCAGGGATCAACGGTCTATAGCCCCAGAGTGAAATTTTCCCTTTTGGGGTGGAAATTTTTATTGATGTTTTATTCATTTTTTTATTATCAATCATTAGTCACCTTATATTTTTTTATGAAGAGGAGTGTATTATTTGTAGTAGCCCATGGGCAACTAAGAGCTTAGGGCACTTCTAAGAGGTGTTATGATTGAAATTATTAGTCATAGTTTTTAAAAATCCATTTTTATTACTTATGGATTTAATATCTTGCTTGGTTTCAGTTTGCGTTGCCAGCTTTTTGAAGTATTAAGTGTATTAAATTGTAAAAAGCTGTTGAGACCTGCAGTTCCAGTTAATGAAAAAGAAAAAAATCTTCAATTATACATCCAATTGCTTAATGAAAAGGTAAAAAAAAAAGTATTATATACTTATGCATAATGTTTTGATTTGAGGGAATTAAAAACTTGTATATAATGTAGTAGTTTGATTTTTCATAAAAATGGGGTCTCAGAGTAGAAGTAAACTAATGTTTAAAGCTCAGGTATCAGTAATTGGCTAGTTATAATAGTTATAAATGTATTATAAAATATGTTTTTTTCTTTAAATTTCTCCCTCTATGACCTATTTTGCTTTTATCTCCATCTAAGAACACATTCTCAATAGTGATGATCAAATAATTAAATATTTAATTCCATAAATTGAAATCTTCAACTTATTTAAATTGGAATAGAAAGGTGTGTATTCTGTTACTTGTTTCAATAGCCATTGAAAATGAACCTACAATTGTAATCTGAAGTTTCATCTCCAGTGTTGCATTTTAATTTTTTTTCTTTATTGAAATCATCCAAATATACATAATAAAATTTGGCTAATTGT
>NW_027111221.1:56051-71905 GCF_000696795.3 Halyomorpha halys | reverse complement strand
TACATATATTGAGGTCCCAATATGTAGTTTAATTAACATATATCATTGATCTTAATAACTTGTTAGAATAAACACACAGACAATGGAAAAGTGCAGATTATAAAAGAAGTATTTGTTGATTACTTTGACTTCCATCCCTTGGAATTTCCTATTCCATTTCAGAGATAAAAGAGATTTAATGTGGTGTGGCTATGCATACAGAATGGTCTTAAATATAATACCAAAATATTTTTGGGATTGAAAAATAGAGAGAAATCGACCATGTGGATTACTCAACTACAACAACCTCATATCGGATCTGGCAAAGAACAGAGGATAACAGCTGTCCAAACCTTAAGGTATATGAATTGGTTAAAGAAGAATCAGATTTAAATATGTTCTCATTTTCGCCTGAATCACACAATGTGCTGTTCAAACATGACATGACAGTGCTAACAAGCTCATCATAACAAAATAATGTAATAAAATTTAATCAATAGCATGGGCCTAAAAAATTCATTTCTTACTCTATTGTGCTGACCAATGCTATTATCATTTTTTTAAACAATTATTTTCATAAAGTTTATATTATTATGCATTTCTCAATATGAGAAATGAAGCCACCTCAAGACGAGAAAGCAGTTGACCATACTTTTCTTGTTACCAACTTTCATTCATAAAATGTTGAAAAAAATAAAAGATCTAGTTCTACTTAGTATCTGGTGTCCTATTGAACCTAATTATGAAGGTAAGTTGTAAAAACATAATAATGACCACATTGTCTTGAAAGAATACCTGGTCAAGAATTTTACCAGTACTTACATCATATAAATATGATAGATAAAATATAGAATTTAAAGTCATCAAATTTTGAAAGATATTATTTTAAATGTAAATTATATCAATAATAATAAATAAAGTTTTATAATGATATTAAAAAAAATTAAATTACTTATGCAATAGGTATCAGTGCTGACCCATCAGCTACTTAATCACAGTCGATTCCACACTGAAGTCCATAAATGTTTTAGAAGCACAACACAGAACATTCATCCATGTATTGTTAGTCCAGATATGTAAGTTATTATCATTAAATAAGTTGTAATTTTTGATACTGTGATGAAATAAAATATAACAAACTTAACTTTGCAAAGTAAAGAAATTTCATGTCTGTTCCTCTGAGGCTATTTACTGATATTTACAATCCGATGGATAAAACGGTAAATTTCAAATATATGTTCAAATTGATACTGCCAAGTCCGAACAAACAATATCTTAAGTGATACCTATAATAAAGTTACTGATATTTCATAGAAATATATTTCTTACATTACATATTTATATGTCATTATCATAGGGAGAATGAACTTTCCCTTCGTAATTAAGGTATATAAAGTGGTTGCTCAATATCTAATCATAGCAGTATTTCTGTATAGAGGTATTTGTTGATTCATGAAAAAATACCTTTATATAAAAATAAATCCAAAGGAGATACAGATGAAATAAGAATGACATTCTAGAAAAAGTGAAGTCTACAGAAGAAGCCATAACATTGACTTACACATTTAAACTGTAAGACAATTAAAGAAAAAAATTACCTTTAATAATGAGGAAGAAAAATTGGTAGGTATACCAGCAAAATAGTGAAATTGGTAAATCCAATTCCAGTAATACAGAAAAAAACAATTGATTGGCAAATAAGATTGATAGGAAATTTATGCCACTTGGTAGTTGTGATGTATGAACCATTAAGTGAATGTGTTAGTTGACAATTAAATATATTTTTTCAGATAAGAGGCAAGGGTCCTTATTTTAAGTAAGAAATTAAAAGGAAAGTTGAACCCAAATATCACAGTGGTTCTGTTAAGTAAAAAATGAAACTACTGAGCATGATTAGTCTATCAGATATTTTATCTAAATTTCACTCTATCACTCTTTATTATGACTATGTACAGAGGCTCAGCTTGTAGATCACTATGGTAAATTTTTAACCTATTGATTAACAATAGACAAAATATTCCCTCCCAGGTTGATGATGGTCAAAATATTTATAATACCTGGACCATTAATATTGGAATATACTTCTTTAAAACTTATAAATAAAACTTGTTAAACATAACCATTTACAGTTTGCTTGAGAATGTTGGTTAGATGTTCAACATATGTGTGGTTAATGTAAAATGAAAATTGCTTTAGAATTTGTTATATAATTGTAATAATATAAAATTAACAAATTGTATGTTTAAACACAGTTATTACTGAAAGTCTTTTTTGAATAAGATATAATTTAAATCAAATTTTTCTCCTTAAAAACGTTTCTAATCTAGCTAAATAAGTCAAGAACTAAATTTATGTTAAAAAATTGTAAAATACGGCTACAGTAGTGGCTCCATTTTATCCTAATTTTATATTTTTAAAAGTATTCTATAGGGTTCTGATTGTCATTTATAATTTTAAGAGCCTATTTAAATTAAAAATAAATTATTTCAATGAGTTAATAGTAAAATTTTAATAATTTTACTAATGATTCAATAGAATATATGTGTGTGCGTTCGTATATACATAAATAAATTGATGGATGATAGTTACTTTTAATATACATACTATAAACTATGTTTTCATCAACAGGAAAAATTCAATAAACAAACAAATAAATGAGCTACTTAACCCTAAAATTGGAGATACAGCCATGGATTATAATGATGAAAAAGGAATAATTCAGCAGCATTATCAAGATGAGGTGATCATCTTAAAAATTTTTTTTCTAAAATAATGTTTATGGAATGAAATGTCTATTAAAAATGGCATTTCACAAAGAATACAATTTATTATACTGTTGTGAAAAAGGAATATATTTCAGATCTAATATAATTTAAAGGTTAATCATTTGATTAGCGTACCCAATAGGCTTTATTGGCCGCAGTGCTTTTGCCACTATAAAAAAAAAAAAATGGTCACTGATAATTATGAATTTATTAGTATTGCGCATTTTATTGAGTAATTCATTCAACTCTTGGATTAAATCTTTGATATTGGTCCGAGGTGGCCTTTATATGAATAAAATAGTGATATCCAGTTCTGAAATATTATTATTATTAGTAGTAATAGTATTTATATTTGGATTCACTGTAACACCAGTAATTTCACAATGAAATGAGTCAATATTTAGTCATTTTGTTGAGAATGAATCTTTATAATAAACAATAAGCCATTGTCTCATCTTTGACATTATTCATTGATTTGTTAATCTGAATATAGCCTGAGACTTGAGATGAACTTTAACTTGGTATATATCAACTACATCATCAATGACATTAAATTCACTTAATATAATTAGATCGAAGGCAAATGCATTAATTGTTAAATTAAATTCATTCCAACATTTTATCAAAGATCTAATGTTAAGGTGTGTTAGGGAAAAGTTCCTCAAATTGTTTTTGTCTTCCGAATCAAGTTGGCTCCACCATTCATCTAGATTGTTAACCTTTTACCTTGTTAATTATTCATTTGTGGTTTATTGATTTAAAAAAAAGAAGTCATATTGAATAATGAGATTTTTGCATTGTATTAAATTTAAGATGCAAAAACTAGATTAATAAAATATATCAAGATTTAAACTGATTTGATATTGAATAAATGATAAGGCCGTATTATAACTGAACCTATCCATAACAACATAACAGTGGTTGGCATTATTTTCTGATAGTATTGGTGAATTTATTGAACATTTTGTCGCCAGAAATCCTTCTGTAAATATTTCATTATTAAAGACAGTATCAGACTTCTTTTTTTTATTGAACTAGAAATTTTTACTATCATACAGTTTTCTTCATTTAACAAAAATCTAGGAAAATAAATCCAAGATACAATACCACACAATCTTAATATTTTTTCTGTATTGTGTAAATTAAAAATGTTAATAAATGTGTACCCATCGCCTTTCCTTGCAAAAATCCTATTATTTTTAGATCAAACATACCTGTGATTTTTCTCTTTACCCCTTTATTTTGCAGCCCACAACAATTATTTTAAGTAGGATTTTAAATTATAATTGAAGAACACCTTTCTGCCCTTATCGCCAAGCACATTATTTTCTTATTTTAATTTCGCTGCTTTTGCCTTTAGAGACCCATTTGTTTCTTATGATCATAGTAGAACACATGACTAAAATTCCTTCTAAAAATCCTTCTTTTTTTTTTTTTTGTTGGCAAACATTTACAGTAAATTATATCATCTTTAGAATATTCCACTTCAATATTTATTGCCACAGACTCCAAAAAATGAAGATTTTCATTTTCTTTTTGTGGAATTCCATGGATTTAAAAATTATTCATTTTTTCTTTTTACAGCAATTCATTAAGCTGACCACACATATATTCTATTTTGTTTCGGAATCAACACATATTTTGTTGATAGTTTTCAGTTCTTTCTGTAGTTTTCTGATTTCAGTTTTCTTAGTTCCTTTAGGGCCTCATCGAATTTTTCAGAGTGAAATAGAAGAGAATTTTTTTTATTTGTTGAAGTCTGTTTGCAGATATTTAATAGAAGCTAAAGTTTTGTAGTTTTTAGTAATTGGTATAATTAGATCAATTAGATCTAACTTACTGTAAATTTCATTTAAACAATCAGTTAATAGTGAATTAAATTCTTCCTCTCGGCGATCTTTACACCTCCCATGGTTTTGTAGCCTGAAGGTTTCAAACTGCTACACTGAAAGTGCAGCTCATTCCTGCACTTCGAATACAAAGTAAAATCAGCATCCTTCGTCAATTTTTCTAAACATACTTTTCAGCACTCCATTATCAATGTTCAAACATAGGTATTGATAATTATAATAAGCTAAGAAGTTTAACAGCAGCTAGTGGTCTCTGGTGACGTAAAAGGAGAGAATGCGAAAGAGAGAAATATGAGCTTTTAAGACGATAACATGAAAGTAAGGATACACAAGGTTTCTTTAGGGGAATACGACATATCAGACAGAGGTATAATCCATGACGTATTTTCATGAGGGACGAGAAAGGCAATCTTCTGGCTGACAGAGGGGATGTCATTAATAGGTGGACAAGACTCTTCCAGGGACTACTAAGCAAGGAAGAAGAACCTAATGAGGACATAATACAGCAGAACCTTGACCTGGATCGTACCCTAGAAAATGAAGATGGAAACAATGTGGAAACACCACCTGAGAAGGAGGAGATTTGGGAAATACTTCACAGGATTAAGAATTATAAAGCTTCAGAGGTTGACTCTAAACCGGTAGATCTGTTGAAGTATGGTGGAATAATTTTCAATGTGTAGGTGAATAAAAGGATGCCAATAAATTGAACTACAGCTCTTTTATGCCCCATTCATAAAAAAGGGAAACAAGCTGGAATGTGAGAATTATAGAGGCATAGACCTGCTTAACGTAGCCTACAAATTGCTATTGTCTTTGATTTGTTGGAGGTTGAAGATGTACATGAAGAAGATTGTTGGTGACTAAACGGATCCAGGCAAAGAAGGTTGACAACTGACTGCATATTCACCCTGAGATAGCTGTTGGAAAAGACATATGAACTTGATGTTACTCTCCATCATCTCTTCATAGATTTCCAGCAAGCCTTTGACCATATTGATAGGGTAAACCTTCTGTATGATTTACAAAGTTTTGAAGTCCCCAAGAAGTTAGTTCATCTGGTTCGGATGACAATGACTGGCTCTAAATGTCGGATCAAAACACAGGGCTCACTGGGACAGTAGATTTCACCCAATAATGGTCTTAGGCTAGGAGATCCTCTGTCACCAACTCTCTTTAATTTTTCCATGGAGGGAGTAGTACGAGGTATAAGAACCAATCCTCGAGGCACTATATATAACAGATACACACAGGTATTGGCATATGCTGATGATGTCCACCTGATAGCCAGAACGCTGCCAACGCTTACCGGAGTGTTGGAGGAGCTGGAGCAAGAGGTATCCAGATCAATGAGAAAAAGGCAAAATACAAGAAGAGCACTCTGAACCCTACACCGATGCCACCTCATAAAATTAATATCAATGGTCATAACTTACCAGTTTGTAGGCCTTTTAAATATCTTGGAGCACTATTCACCGAAAAGAATGAACTACGCAAGGAGATAAAGGCCAGAATAGCAACAGGAAATTGCTGCTGTTTTACAGTGCATAAAGTTTTGAAGTTCAAAGATCTTTCTTGGAGCGCTAAGGTCATCATTTACAAGACTATTATCCTCCCAACAATCACCTATGGCAGTGAGAAATGGGTCCTGTCAAAGGAGATGGAGAAATGAGTATGCACCTGGGAAAGAAAGATACTCATAAAAATATATGGACCAGTTTACTCTGATGGAAAGTGGAAAATTAGAAAAATGAAGATTTAAGAGAATTGTATGGTCATCCAGACATAGTAAGTCTAATAAAAAAAGGGAAGGGTGAGGTAGCTTGGGCATGTGGAGTGTATGAAGAAGGATCGTCTGCCAAGGAACCTGCTTCTGCTGGGTAGGACCTGAAAGCATGGGCGGCCCAGAATGAGATAGCTGGATGATGTTGAGGTAGACCTGTGCCAACTTGGGGCTAGAAGATGGAGAATGGTTGTTCCCGATAGACTAGCCTGGCATGCAATCTGTGATGAGGTCCATGTCCTTCAAGGGCAGTAGCACTGATTAAAAAAAAAAAAAGAAAAAAGAAAAAAGAAGAAGTTTAACCCAAAAATAACAAGTTTGCTCACACAGTCTATACACCACAAGCATCGATATATAGCTCAATATTTATAGTGTTTTATTTCAAATAAATTGAAAGATCACTATTTCCAGATTTGAATTTTATATAACTAGGTTGTCTGATAGATCATATAAAAGAATAAGAAATTATTTCTCAATTTTCTGTGATATGAATCTGGATTTACAAACTCATTTTATTTTTTAAATAAAAAAGATGTTTAAAAAAACAAGAATGAGTATATTTCCAGAATTACATAAGTAATTTATTTTTGTTTTTTTAGGATGGAGGTTTTGATTTCATTAGAGAAGATGAGAAAAAAAGTGATACTAATAGTGAAGTGGCCAAAGTCGCAGACAATATAGATATTATTCGCCTGAAGATGTTAATTAAACGTTTAACACTACAAAATGCAGCCCTTTCACTCCATGTTGATTCTGCCGATAAGGAGACAGCTACTTTGCGGAAGGAGTTGGACGAGATACGAATTGAATTTGGTATGGGAATATAAATAGAGTTCTTATATTATTGCAAATGAACATCAATAATTTATATATGTTATACAAATATGAAGGCAAATAGCTTAAAGAACAAATTTGTATATGGAGCTTAGACCAGGAGATTATACTAAATGAGCAGCTTGGATGGATCATGAATCAATTGTTATTTATTTATTTTCATCTATGACATTAATTTGTGGCAGATAATTTTGAAGAACATGTCTTAGTTAATATAGTTATTGTGTTATATCTTTGTCATTGTTATAAATAAATTAATATCAATAGAATTGAAAAGGTTTTTCAAGCAATAGAGGTCTCAATTTTATGTATATTTGTATAATCATGATAAATCTCTGTGATCAACTCTAAATAATTAATTTTGTTTTTAGTTGATTGAGTACTGTAATTTACTTTAGTATATTTAATATTAAAAATTTTGTTTCAAAAGTCTTCACTAGTTCTTGTTTCAGGAGATCTCTTTTACCCACTAATGAATGAATTCAATATGAGAGAAAACATGGGAATTTAGTTTTTTTTTGTTTTAACTTGTTTCAATGAATCTTTAGAGTAAACAAATGAAGCTAATCTCTTGGATTCAACATCTTACTAACTAATCTAGTTTGGATACAAACTATTTTAATTTTTAGCTTTTTAGCCCCCTGTAATTTTTTTAACAATCGTTCAAATCATGATTAAATAATATGATATCCAAAATTAAAATCTTCTCTTCAATTTTTTTGAAATTCAGGATTCCGACCGGAAAGATTTGTTAGTTTTTTTTTCCTACTTGCATTAGTAAATAGTGATGATTTGGTTTAAAAAATCAGTATTGGACTAATTAAAAGTAAATAAAAAGTAGTAAAGATAAGATAAAGAACTCTCAATCTCTGTCGATATTAGAAATAATAGTATTTATTACTTTTATTCAACCTAAATGAAAATTAATTACCTCATGGCTTGTTCCCTCCTGTAAACATTGAAATTTATATTAAGTATGCTATAAAATGGTTGTGAAGAAAAAATAAATTTAAAAATAGATGCAATAAATGTTCATATTAAAATTTATGTTTCAGAAGAACTTTCAAAACAAGTAAATTTGGAGAAACAAAAGTATTCTTCATCTCAAACTTTGGTGGTCGAATTAACTGCATTACGGCAAAGAAATAAAATATTGCAAGAAGAGATTAGGGAAATTCAGGTAATTATTGAAATCTTACTTAGTGTACTGTTACAAAAAGGCATAGTATAGAAAATAATACTGCCGGACAGTGTCCTGTTAAGACAGGACTTTACATTAAAATGTTAATATCATATTAAAGAGATGTTTATTCTGCTGACAAGGTCCTGTATATAATTCTGTCACCCACATCCCAGAAAAAAATTCCCACCCTGGTGGTGCTCCTTAGCTCATCTACACTGCCATTGCGGAGCGTAATGCCCCCACTGACAGAGACCGCATTAACTACCTCAGACAGCCAGTCCATACCAGCCTAGTTGTTGCATATTACAACATACCCCTAAGATGATAAATAAAATTACTAAATTTGAGGTGTGGACACCCTTATTTCAACTAATCCATTATACGAGGCTAAGTTAATATTTATCCGCAATTTAGTTATATTTCTGTTTATGTTGGTAGCACCATCGTTTTGCGTTGATGATGCATGCTTTGTTTATTTTTTGTTATGTCTGTACAAGTTTCAAGCTGCTAGGTTAGTTTCATTATCACTGTCATGCTGTTCATCATGGCTTCTCCACTTTCTATTTCCTCCAAAGAAGAGCAAACAATGTTCAGTGATCCGTTTTTTGTGGTTGGAAGGCGTATCAGAGGCCAAAATTCATCGATGACTTGTGGTGCAGTATGGGAACAGTGTTTTACCATAACATTTCTATGAATGGATGGAAAATTCAAAAATCGTTGCACAAGTGTTACTCATGATGAAGGAGCCAGATGACCGTTTACCGCCACAAATGAAGAAAACATTGAGCGTTCTCGTGAAACAGTGCTCTTAGACAGACAAGTATTTCTGGCTCACAGTTCAACTGAAAACCTTCTTTTGTGAGGGCATCATGAAGATTTTCAGATAGACCAAGTGAGTTGAAAAGCGAAGGGACTATATTGAAAAATGATGAACTTGTAAGTTACCTATTTCATTACAATAAAATTTTATATCTATATTGCGGATAATAATTGACTTACCCACTTATGTAGCAGATGTCCTTACAATATGTCATCTTTCTCCCAGGTGTGGCGAACTAATGAATATGTGTTTGGAATGATGGCCACTTCGATGTACCTGGCACCATTGGCATAAGAATGTCTGCCTGGACCCCTTTCCCTAGGCCTCTTTGCCATTTGCCTAGAGGTCCTTGGGGAGGATCTAATCCTCTTCTCAGCGGATTGTCCCAGTCTTGCTGAGCTCCAATCTCTATTAACAGAATTTGAGGGGTATCATGTTTTTTCTCAGTGTCCTGAAACTGCACCACCTAGTTCCAGGATCCTGGAACTTCGTAGGTGGTCCAGGATCCTTGGACTTAGTAGATGGTCCAGGTCCTAAAGAGCTTCAATCCCTGTTAGCCAAGACTGAAGGACCTGATAGCCCCCAGGTTCAGCACCAATGTTCTGATACCAAGCCACGGTATTAATCCCTCCCTCCTCAGCAGGTCCAGGTCCTGTAGAGCTCTGATCCCTGTCAGCTAGCTGGAGGGCCCAACATACTCTCAACCACTGATGTCACCGCCAAGTCCTTCGCCCTCCTGCTGCACTGTAACATTATTTATGTCTTCCATGTAGCTAATGAGTTCCTTGTCATTTCCTAGAATAGTTCCAATGCTGGCTTTGCCCATTTCAAAAAACCTGAGGAGGAAGAATCCGACTACTTATTTTTATTCTGTTACTGTAGCTATGAATTAGCCCTGTGGGTTTGTGTGCATTCATGTAGCCCACCCAGCCTTAGTGTGTGTGTTAGTGGGTACTCTTAATTGGGTGGGAATCTGAAAGTCGAGCATGATTATAAACAAATCACCTGCTTGCACAACTGTTGTTCAAGAAACAGTATTTCCTTACAATGTACTGAATCCCTAACCAGTACCAGTACAAGTTTTTTTTCTTTATATAATATCAAATATGTTTTAGTAACTGTTGATGTAAATGTGAATTTATAAACTTTAAAATATGTACAATCCAGAAATATGAAATTTTCCCTTGGGTAAAATTTTTTTCATTTATTAATTTTTATTTTAGGAGGAGAAAGAAGCCTTAAAAGTTGCAAATCAGAAACTACTTGAAGAGCTGAGTGATATAAATGAAAAAGTGAATTTAACACTTAATTTAGACAAGGATATATGATATCACTTATCTACAATTTCTACAGGCCATACATACCATGAAACCAACGATTTTAAGAAAGATTATAGGATATGTTTGATCAACCAAGCTCTAATCCACTATCAATTTAGGGATATAGATATGTTGGAATGCTAACTTTTTGAAGACTTCTTATATGTCTTTGGATTGCTGGAAATGAAAAGTTAACCTGGTTGGAAAAATTTTCACCACTGCTTAGAGCAACACCTACCCCGACTTTAGTAAAGGCTTAGATTAATATTACAATAAAATATAAAAACAAATCCATAACATAAGCAAAATCAATATTATGGTGACTGAACTCTGAATCCATCACCATTTCTTTAGGATCATTAGAAGTTTCATGATATCAAAGAACTGCACAGAATGACTACCTCCATTGATCAGTCCAGCATGTAACTAAAATAAAATAACCTGTCCAACTGCGTAATTTACTGAATGGAGAAAATATTAGTTTTTAAAATTATTATAAATTTCTTTGTTCATGGAAAATGAAAGGTAAAATTTATATTATATCTTGAGAAAAATATTTTGTATCAAGTCGTCCTAGAGGGTAATATTGACCATACAACCTTGTTTCTTGTTTTCAATGTTATTAGTTTATTTTAAATATACTTATCATTAATTAATATTGCATCATTGATACCAATTTCACATTTTTTGTTCTTTTCAAAAATATATTAGTTATTTTATTATAAGTAAAATTCAAAATAAAGAAACATAATTATTCTTATAAAAATGTTTTGATCATTTTTTATTAAATTGAAATTTTGTAAACTGATTTAAGAAAATTATAGGAGTTTCATATATTAAAAAAACTGGCTCTTTTTTAAAAAATAAATTTGCAATCCAATAGCATATAATGAAACTATTCATTTTATATGGTAACCGGTAGAGAAATGCACAGCCTGTAAGGAATCACTTTACTTTGTATTAGTATGTTACTTTAATTGTGTTTACTTATTGAATTAATATATTTACAATTATAATATTTTACATGGTTTATAAAATTTCAACATGGGACTATTTACTATTAAATTAACTAATTAATATCACATAAAAAAATTGGCCATCTTAAGGAGCACTCTGTGTTGGGCAGCAATGGAGTTGATAGTTCTTCCTCTCACTCATAGATAACTCCCTACATATTCAAGGTAATTAAGTCATAATTAAACCCATGTAAAGTAGATAACATACTCTTCAATAAATAGGAAATCTCGGCTAAACTAAATCTATGGTAAGGGACCTTAAGAACGAACTAATTGCAAACATTTTAATTTTTTTTTATTAAGCACATTTTACCTCTAAATGTTTTCTCCACTCCATTAAAGACTAAAGACAGCCCACTTTTATATTTAATCGGCTTTAATTTCGTATAAACGAAGTCAAGGTTTTTTCAAGGATTTATCTAAATTTGGCTATTGATTTATAAAAAAATCATGCCAAAAAACCTAACTCCACAATGTTTGTACGCCATACATAAATTTGTTTTTTGAAGAGGTTATAGCAAGCTTTAAAAGAGCAATTAAGTTCATAGGGACTAAGGTCCAATCCCACTCTGAAAAGCTGGAAATTCAAGTTTTGTGATTTTTTTAACAAGTTACGGTTTTAGTTTAATACGAAGCGATCACAAGTTATTTTATTTAAAAATAAAATTTAAATTAATTAATAACGACCAATTAACTTCTAAGTACACTAAATTTTGAATATCAGTTCATGTAATTCTTTGTTTACTGCGTTATCACCATCACTTGGTTCAGGCTGAACTGTAGCACTAAAAACAACTTCATAATGGGAATAATTTCCAATTTAACATAATGCTGAAGCCTAAAAATGTAGCACAAGGAACTTTTGTCCTGTTCCCAACGACACTGTTCAATTTTCTGATGAAAACGAAGCAAAATAGACAAACAATGTTACATAATTCGGGTCATTATTTTTTACTTTACCTAATGCAACAGAATAGTTTTAACAAACTGTTGATGTCCGATAGAACTTTTCAGGAAGGGAGGTTATCTACCACAGCTTTTCTTTATGGTAGTTTTGTCTAATTAAAAATGTATAATTATACAGTTCGTCCTCAAATGAAGCTAAACTATACTGAAAGGAAGTTTATAACCCCAATCAACATGAATAACCAAAAATCAGAAAACGATATTTGATTTATTTTTAAATCCTTTAAAGTTAGAGCTTTAAATTAAATTGATTGATCACAATTTAGAGGCGTGCAGTAAATACTTACGATTGAATCATTTCCAATTTTTTTTTTATTAAACGTTAATTGAAATAATTTAATCTACCAGGGTAAAATCATATATTTAATCTTTCTTATGCGTCTATATACAACTCATTTCTGACTCCAGGTGCTTGTTTCATAATAAAGTACAAACTAATACTATTAGTCTTATAGATTTATCTTAATTCAATTACACTGATTTGTACAATAGTAACTTGTACTTTAGTATTTTTTAATTCTTGTAATATCATTAATAGTCATCCCTATCATGAAAAAATATAAGTATTAGTGTAATTACCTCGTTGTTTCCATACTTGTATTTTGAACTAATACTATTAGCTTTCATTATGAAACAGGGCCCAGGTGTGCATTTAAAAAAAAAGAAATGCGATAAAATATGATTATACTTTTCTTTTTTTCTCTTTTTTCATTCATGGCGGTGTTCCTCAGGGCAGTATCCTAGTTTCCATATTTTACATGCTTTAAGCTGCTGAAATTTATCAATATGTCATATTACACAGTTTATTTTATTATTATCCTCCTCAATCTCGCCCATTAACCGGGTTTCGTGTCCATAACTAAATATTTTATGATGACGTTATTTGGATAAAAAAAAGTCGCTAAAGTCTCCCCTCTTAAAACTTTGCACAACTAATTTGAAACCTAACTTGAAAACTAATTTGAACCAAAACAATCAAAATTGGAGCATTGACCGAGAAGGCTGTGGTCGTGGAATTGAGATGGAAGAGGGGGTCGGAGGGAAGAGAGAATGGATGAGCTGCTGTTTGGCATCACTTCATCCCGAGGATCCTATTGACCCCCTGCAGTGAGCTTCTATAGATGAGGCGTGTCTATTTCTTCGCCAGATTAAAACTGTCCCTGGAAAGCTCCCGCAGGGCCATTCTTTCACCTTCCGACAATACCAAGCCATTGTATGCCCACCGTGGCGCCCTTGTGCAAGGCAGAGCGATTGTTCAAAACAGAAAAAAGTGTTCGCGTTTTACGATAATAAAAAAAAAAAATCGTTCTAAACTAACAAAGACTAACATAAAAATAACTGAAGTTGTTCCATGTAATTTTTGTAATTTGCTTTGAATTTACCCATTCAATCAGATAAGATAAAATATTTTTTAATGGGGTGTTTATTTTTCCAGGACTAAAATTTAAAAGCGAAATAGCAATCATAATTTAGAGAAAGAAAAAAAAAATTGTATGTATATCAAACCGACTAAGAAACATTATAACTAGAAATAAGTAAATAACATATGACACTAAAAGAAGATAAAATAAAATACAGCAGACAGCAATGATATAAAAAGATGACAAATATTGAAAATATTAGAAAAAAAATTAAAGATCAGACAATGCTCTAAATATTGAGCCAGTATGAGTTTCTTTCATTGAAAAGAAAATTAAGCAAGGCGTTTCGTAGTAAGATGTATTTAAATTATTTAATTCCAAATATTGAATAGCCCGATAACTACCCTTCCATTACAAACTCGAAACCCACTCAAACCAACTTTCTTGTTTTAACCTTACATCCCGATTTATACTCTTACACTCTTCTAGGAATCTGAAAAACAAAAAAAATAATGATCGCTTGACCTCATACCATAGCTCATAGTATTGGTGACAATTAGCAGTTTCTTCACAAACCATCGCATGCAATAATAGTCTGTATTGGAGTAACTGATTCCCCTTAATTTTTTTTAAACGTTATTTTAATCAGACGACATATTTACTACTTGTATTTTTGTTGTAATTGAAAATCTTAATAAATAGATTTTATTAAGAATCCAATAAACTTTCAAATAGTTTTTAATTACCACCACGTCATTTTTTCTGATCAACTACGAGTAGATCGAAAAATCCTTGAGAAGTAATTATTTTTTAAAAAGATATGTTCTTAGTGTTGTTTAATTTTTATTTTCGAAAAAACGTCAGCTAAAAGAAGATTAATTTGAGTTATTCAATTGGTTAGTTTAATTATTGATAAAAACCCCTTCACACTAAAGGTACAATTTTGCAAACAATGGCAAATTCGCTCATGCGCAAGCGTGTGGACAGGTTAATTGTATCGCTCATATCAAAGGGCACTAGTGCTGGATCCACAGGTTTGGGTTCAGTTAGAATTATTTTAGTTTACTTGGGTTCAGTTAGAACTGCTAAAAGATAATGTTTGTGCTCTTTGTGTTTTAAGTAATTAAAGAATTTCTCCAACCTAGGATTAGCAATAATTAACTTTAGTTTAAGATTGTATATTTTAAAATTCTACCGATTCGGTGTAAATATATTGTTTCAAATGTTCCTATTTAACTTTAGCTGTTTATTTTTTGTTTAACATAGCACAAATATCTATTTATAAAGACATTATATGACTAGGTAATTAAATCAATAAGTTTCTGATAAAAATTCTGGAACGAAGGTTGAATTTATAGGATCGTTTGTACTATTTATATGACTTTTTATCGTCTACAACCTACTTTGCAGATTTTTACGTTTCGTTTCATTTACCATATCATCATTTTCTTCCTTATTACAATGAAAATCGAATGTAATAACCGACATAAGACAAAAGAATATACAAGTATGTGTATTCCGACGTTTGCTGCTTCCTTTGTTAACCAAGCATTTGTTAATATAATAAAGTCTCGGATTTGTGGCAAGTGGCAAACGTTTAGATCCAATGTAAAGCTAAAAAATTCCCGATATAGAATTTTAAAAGATGTTTGAATATGGTAAAGTAATGCTACCTAGCGCCGATTCATTGAAGCGTTAGTTGTTACTAATTACCACTAGATAGAGCAACAGCATCATTTTTCACTTCGTGATGTTTTAATATAACTTATTTGTTGACAAAATCTATTTATACAAATCCCATTATGTATAAATGATATTCTTATAATTAAAGTATGTCGTATAAAAATAAAACAACTTTTAACAAGTAATTTTTTTTCACCTGTTTGTTATCTCTTTATCACTTATATTATCTATCGCTGCATTTACTTATATTTATTCATATATGTTTTATTAACTTCACATTTACTTTGTTTTTTTT
>NW_027111221.1:55318-55800 GCF_000696795.3 Halyomorpha halys | reverse complement strand
TTTTTTTTTTTTTTTAAGTAAATATAGGTATGTTAGTTGTTATCATTGTTTAATTATTTTTCTTATTTATTTCTTTATAATTTTTTTTAAACTACTCTTTATTTACTTTTACTTATTATTAGTTACTTCTTTTACAATCATTGTTATTATATCCTATATTGTTTGATTTTCTTCAGTATAATCTCCTATTATTAGTAACGATATGTGTCATTCTAATTTTACTTAGTTATTATTATTATCATATTTCTGTATTTTTCTCTTATCATTTTTCATTTTTCGTCATATCTTTATCACTACTTCCTGTATACGCTACGTATTTGAAATCGAAATAAAGCCATTAAACGGTTGACACCTCCCCATTCCTCCACGCTTCCGCTTCATTGTTTCTTTCTGTTCAACCGATTGCTTTGAACAGGTAGGTTGTCCTGACTTGTTCTTTCCTCATTTATTATCATTTTATGTCATTATTATTATTATTTTTT
>NW_027111221.1:46818-55178 GCF_000696795.3 Halyomorpha halys | reverse complement strand
GAAATTTTACCCTTGCCATTGTTACTTGTTTTTATTCTTATCATTGTATCTTATCTTTGTATTTTTATTCTTATCATTGTATCTTATCTTTGTATTTTTATTCTTATCATTGTATCTTATCTTTGTATTTTTATTCTTATCATTGTATCATTTTGTATCTTTTTAGCCCCGATGAAGCCCTGCAAAGTGGGGCGAAACGTCGGAAAATAAATAGTTGTGAACTATTTGTGTTTCTCTTTTGACCTTAACCTTGACCATCTTCTTATATATTAATTTTTACGGTCAACTATATATACATATATTTAAAAAGTAATTGCTTAAGATGAATGCACACTATCCACTAAATAATGTATACTAAACAAATTTTTGAAACATTTAATTTCATAATTTGCAGTTTGAGACAAAAATACTTCTTGGTATGATGTATGATGGATATACCTCTCTACGAAGAAATTATAGGTTTTTGAAAAAAAATAAAAAAATATTTAAACAATATTTATTTTGTACACTATCAGAAATAATGGGGGTATAAGGAAGGGACCTGTACTGAAAAAGAGGTGGTGTAGTTTGAGAAGAGTTGAGGGTAGGAAGGATTGGAGTTTCCAGTGCGGATTCAGAAAAGGCCGCGACTGATCAGACATTCTGCCTTAGGACGATTCTTAAGCGAGGAAGGGAATTCAAGATTAAAATTCTCCTCAGAGAAATTTAGAGCAGCTTATGATAGCGTGAATACGGAAGAATAATATGAGGCTCTAAACATTTTAAGATCCCTAGCAAGCTCATAAGCCTCGTGAGGGTTACAATGAACAACGTATGCTGCATGGCTCAGATCGGTGGAGAGCGACCGGAGGAATTCCTCTCAATAAAGGGATTACGCCAGGGAGATGCCTTAGCCTGCCTTCTCTTTGCACTCGAGAAGGCAGTGAGAGATGCTGGGATACAGACCTATGGCAACATCATTAATAGATCTGTACAGCTCCTTGTGTACGCTGATGATATAGATATCATAGGAAGTTCCTTCCAGGCTATATCGGACGCTTTCCTTGCTCAGGTGCGTCCTGCAAGAAGACTTGGCTCGGAAGTCAATGCGGAAAAAACAAAATGTATGGTTACGGGAGAAGTGCCTGGACCTGGAGAGAAGGTGACTTTCGGGGAATACCAATTTGAGAAGACTAATGTTTTTGTATATCTTGGTTTAATGGTTACTCAATAAAACGAACCTGAACAAGAGATTCGGCGTAGGATCATAGCAGCAAAACGGTGCTATTTTTCTATCCTAGGGCTGTTCCGAAATAGAGCTCTTTCCAGTTAATCAAAGCTTTGTCTTTATAAGACGATAGTGCGCCCAATCTTGCTGTACGGTTGTGAAACTTGGACTACCTCCCAGGCTTGTGAACAGGAACTTCTAGTCTTTGAAAGAAGAATCCTCAGATGTTTATATGGTGGTGTCCTCATCGGAGGAGAGTGGAAAATGAGGAAAAACCAGGAGCGGTACTCTATGTTTGAGGAGCCCGATACAGTTCCTCTATACATTCCTAAAGTTGTCGCAGACCACCTGTTAGAAACCACTGATTAAGCCACTTCACAGCCATATTCAAATTGTTTTAATAAAGATAAATTCTAGTTTATTTTAATGGAAATTTATGTTAAGTAGAATATTTTTTACAATGTTTGAATTTAGAATTACTTACTAGACAAACAGCCTAAACTTCCAACTAACTATAAAAGACTCATTTGTATTACTACAATAAGGACAATATGGACTTACGGAGTTGAGTTTTGGGGCTCCACTAAACCATCGAATTCCTCGCGTATCCAATCCTTACAATCCAAAATCCTTAGTGCTCCTTACTTCGTCACAAATAAAGTCGTCCATCAGTGCCTCGATGATTCACATATCGCCGATGGCCAGAACCAGATACCAATCCTTCCATGATAAACATATCAACCACCCAAACCCACTTGTTTCCAATCTGGCTTCTCCATCATTACCTGATAGTTCTCCTAGGCGAGAAAGAAAATGGCTTCGAGATATTCTCCTCTAGAAATGCTATTGAAGCTCTATCAATGGGTAGATTCTCCACATGTCTGTATTATATCATTGTTTAACTAACATCAAAGTTACTTCCTACATATATTTTTAATACAATTGTAAATATCAGTTAATAAACTAGAATAAAAACAAAAACGAATTAGCAACCTAACTTAAATATCATTTGTATCATTGCTTCTTCCTAATAAAAACGTAACAAATTTCATATATTCTGTTGCGAATCGGACCATAGTCAATATGAATTTTTTTTTTTTTAACTTTCACTGTCGCCTCTTTAAATAGTACACATCATATGCAAGACACCATATGTGTGTAATAAAGAGAATGTTTATGGTGAGTTAATAAACGAGTTTTATTAAGTCATAAGCATAACGTTATTATGCGAACAACTTTTCTGGGGGTTAAATAATTTTTTAGTATGAAAACCAAGGTTTTTCTTACACTGAATCTGCAACCCCTAAACTACACCCCGAAGGTGAGGACAGATGGAAATCCCAAGTCACATCTGAGATACTACTACTACAAGTTATCCTCATTTTTGTATTTATTTGTAAGAAACATAAAGTAGTAAAAAATGCTGTATTTTAATTTTTTTTTTTTTTTAAGTAAATATAGGTATGTTCAAACTGTACGAGGAATCCAGTATCATTAGTGAAAAGAACACGGATAAGACGGATAGGAGATGTAGAGAGGATGCCTCATCAAAGGATACCCAAGAAGATACTATATGGGAAAGGGAATGGAAAACGGAAGAGAGGACGACCTCGGATCAGATGGCTGGACGATGTGGTGGAGCATCTATGGCGGTTGAAAAAATGTTCAAAGATGGTGGGAGAGAGCAATATATTGTGGAGATTAGTTAGCTGTAGTGAAGGAGGCCCGGATTCTTGTAGGGCAGTAATGCCATAATAATAATAATTATAGGTATAGTCAACACACAAACCTTGTAGGATTTTCCAAAACTTTATTTTATTTTGAGACATTTTTTTAGTTAATCCTGAAAAATATTTTCTATAGTTACTCTCCAAATATCGATTTAAAAAAAATTAATTTATTAGTTCCTCATTCGCCACACACAAACGTATTTTAATTCATCAATTTTCAGTACATATTAATTAGGTGGTTTGAATTGTATTAAATATGTATTAGTAGGTTTTGTGACCATTTCAATTCGACTAAATTATCAAATTTCCATAATTTACATTTTCGTTTAATGTATCAATGAAGTATTCAGTTCAGTGCACTCGTCGAAACTCGGGTAGAGTAATAAGTGCCCCCCCATAGGCAAGCAGAACATTTAAGTGCTCGACATGGGTACAATCTAGCAGTCGATTGAGGATTTGATACTTTATATTCATACAATTATTTCGTATACACCGTTCACCAATTCTGGTAGCATAATAAACTTATTCATTACCGGTTATTTAATCATCATATTTAATTTTGTCTCCATTAATTCCATTTTGGTTGAAATGGAATATTTATAATCAATTTGAATAAATTTCTTGATAATAGGTCTGAATATTGAATTAGGATCTCAAATAATTTCGGTATTTCATTTTCTATCAAGTTTTATCTAAATATTGACAGATTGTAGAGTTTTACCATCAAGAATAATTCTATTTTCATGTTAAACGAAATATCTATCAATCGTCGAGACCATTGATTAATCGATATATCCAATATACACTCGTGCGGGAAATAGGTATACATGCCCAAAGAGAGAGAAATACTTTATTTATCTATGCTGCCTAAATACATAAGGTAGCTATCTCACACAGCATACTAATCAATCCGTAATCGGACATATATAAATTACACATACATGGTATAATAAGATATAAAGAGATATAATAATAAGATATAATAAACAATTTTTTCCCCTACAGTTTCCTTTTACAATCAATTTCGGTCTATACACCAAATACAAATGTTTTAATTCATTCCTCCTTTTCTTTCTCATTTATGCTCCTCCAATTTCACCATTTCACAATTTTTTAATTCAACCGATCAACAAATTCGCTCTCCGGAATTCACCCACCCAGATCCTCTTCAGTGACCCGCTAAACAAATTCAATATTAGACTGCAATGTGAGATCAGACCATAGCCACAGCAGTAGATCAGTTTACCAAAAACAAACAAATAGATACATTTTACGAGAATAAGACTAACACATAGATTCAAAGGAAAATTTAATAAAAAGCCGGTTACAGGAAACACTTGAATGGATAAACAAGTTAAAAAAAAAAAAAAATAGTACTAATAAAATAAAATAATTTAATGAATAAATACGTTAAAACACACAAATAGAGAGGTCAACATATTAAAATAAATAAATAAAACAAAGAATAATCTCCGAGCTAATTCCCATGCAGGTGATGGTGTATGATCCCCAGGGAGTCCAAAATAATATTTTCCGCCAAGATTGCAATATCCGCAATATACTTTTTTTTTCGTTTGCCACCAAAAGTGAAGATCCTTGACAGCGCAATATGGTTTTCTTGCAAATATTTATTAATTACTTGCGTGTAAAATATAGGCTTGGCCTTATCATGCTTCAAACCATGGTTTCAATGGTGCAAACGCAGATTTACCCTTGCTACACTACCGATCTCTTTGCAGCCAATTTAGCAGTCACTCAGACAAGGGTAGATCAGGGGTAGCCAATTTTTCAGTACATAAAATCTACTTTTCAACTTATAAGTGTGGCGCGATCGCCTTGTCATAGGCGTAGTCTAAGGTGCATTCCAGCAGGTGCATTTCAATATAAGGTGCATTCCAGCGAAGTATGGGTAAATAAGTAAAATATATGTTCAAAACTATTTTTTATTTTTTAAATCACTTGCTAAGTTTTCGAGATAAAGCCTCATGAAGAAAATAAATTTCCAAACGCAACTTTAGATTCCGTACTTGCGGTACCTAAAAGCTTCGAAATGCTGACACTTGTTCAAGATAGTTTTTTACTAACTTCAAATGCAATTTAATTTTTTTATCAACTTCAATGTATAAGTTTTTGTACCATTTGTTCGTAAATATATTGCGAGGGAGGGACGATCGACCCAAAGTGTCTTCGCGATCGGCCACCCCTGGTGTAGATCCACAAATCATATTTTTCCGACTAATCAGAATAGGAATGTGATAAATACTATTTAAAAGTAAGAGAGAAAAACATTACATTAAAAATAAATGATGTGGTGCCCAAGCTCATAGGGTTGCCCCATACACAGCATACTAATAACTAGTCAAACACAATTTTTTTTTTAAATCCTATTAATAAAAAGAGTCGCAGCATATTTTTTAAAATTTATTATTTTAATTTTTGCATTATAAAAATGTCTGCATTGTGTACCAGAATTAAACATGATTTATTTTTTCCTTTTTAATATTTATTATTTCTTCCCTTACACATTTTCCCAGATTTTTTTTTCGTTCTTTAAATATGTTGAATTTTTACATTGTTTTAATTCTACAAAATTTTCTCTCTTTTTCCATCATTGATACAAATAAATTTTAGCTAAAGTACAAAAGAATATTTAACCATTTCAAATATAGTAAAATATGTATATACATAAAACCCAACATAGTTGTCCCCATTTACAATATATTAATATAAAAAAAACTTTCTAACACATGCATATAAAAAAGTGAAATAGAATAATTAAATATATTAAGTTAAAAGTTAGAAGTAATAAATAAATATATTAAGCTAAAAGAATAAGTAATACATATAAAATTGCATAGATATATAAAATAATGTAGATACATAATGTGCAATGTATGCATGCTCTCCGAGATATCACCATCATTCACAGCAACCATGCTTGTGATGGACGATTCCCAGGGAGTCCAGAATTATCCCTTCTGCCATTTTTGCCACGTCCTTGATATCAACTATGATCATAGCATATGAGGTGAACTTCTAAATTTTAAAAAAAAATATTCTTAATTTAACCTCTTTTTAACAATAAAAATACTTTCACTTACCATCCTACATACAACCCAAAGTATTAACGGGCTGGTGTAGAAGTTACAGAAAGTTTTTTGATTTTCGATAAAAAAGAAAATCTAAAGACCAGGGAAGGTAAAAATTATAAATGAAAAAAGTTTATTTTTCAGTTGCTATTAAATTCGTAGTTTAGAGTTTCTTGAGTATAAATTTTGTTCCTTCGTAATCAATCCTTATAATGTAAAATCCTTCGGAAAATCTTCAATGCTCCTTACTTTGTCACAAATAAAATCATCCATAAAGACAATAACGTTCCGTATGTAACCGATCTATCCCGAACTAGATATCAATCCTTCCATTATAAACTCACTTGCCTTCATAACCCTCTAGTTTCTAACCATCCTTCTTTTATTCCTGAAAATCCTCCGAAGCGCCTCAAAAGAAGATGGCCTCGAGACCTTCTAATGTAGAAATGTGATTAGAGTACTACCAATGGGTAGTTTCTCTACACGCCTGTATCACTTCATTTTTATTTTACATCAAATTTACTTTAGTGTGTTTTTATGTAAATACAGTTTTAAATTGGAATAAATAAATTTTAAACAATTTTTGTTCCTGACAAGAATAGGATACTCTTACAAAGATAGCGAAGCCGGAATGCATAGGGAAAGATCGGGAGGTTCCGGCTTTTTTCGCCCGAATCGGATGCCTCCGTTTTACAATTTATTCTCCTTTAGTTATTCATAAAATTCTTTAATATTTTTTATTTACACATTGTTTATTATTGCTGAAAATGACAAGTACTTATTTTTTTCAAATAAACAAAATTAAAAATTCTTTAGAGGAATATTTTTTAAACAAAATTCATCATTTAAGCCCTTTTAGACTATTTTAATGAGAATAAAACCTATTCAATAATAAAGACTGTTTAATTGTACATTTATATACCGGTTTTGAGGTTAACCTTTGAAAGTATCGAAAACATGCGAAAAATCGATCAATGAAGCGGAAATTCCGGGTTTCAATTTTATCGAAAGAGTTACTGTAACATCCCAGATATATACCCGCCTTAAATATGTAAGTTCACTTTTTTACGACTTTTCAGTTTTGAGCTCTTCACACACACCATTTTGTGAGATTAGGTTTTATGGACTCAAGGGATTTCAAAATATATATTTCCGTTGAAAATTCGAATTTGATTTTTTTCACAATCGCAACACTTTCCCAAGTGCTATATATATTTTTTTCAATTACTATATATTCTATAAGGTGCATGCCAATGGTTCGGAATTTTTTGAATTTCGAGATAAAACTTATACACGAATTAGTGCCTAATTGGTACTATTTATTCCTAAAATATCAGAATTATTACCCAAAAAGATCATGACTTATTACGTGTTCAATTCTGCCGGGACAGAGACATGCCACATTATCATATTTTTCGCTAGACAATTTAGGAATTTCGAATTGAAACTTTGACACAAATTAGTACCTACTTATTACTATTTGCTACCAACGTTTTAGAATAACTACCTATGAATTATTGGAAAATAAAATATATTCCATACGTAGGTATTGGTAACTGGTAGGGGACAAGGCAGGCAAGTGGGCCTCCTGGTACTTTTTTGCCAACCCCTGGCGACTATCTGAATTACCGCCGCGTACTAACCAAGGTGGGGGTGTCCATATTCATTTTTCGGTACCATTGAGAAATAAATATTAACACTGCTCCAGATGAGAATCGAACCCACAACGTTCCGAAGCGAGCGCACTGGGACCTACGCCCAACCCGCACGGCCGTCACGCCCCTTCCATACGTAGGTAGGCGAAAGTAAAATTAAAATTTATTTAAAACTTTCTTTTCTTTGATTTTAATATGTTTTAACACTCACAAAAGTCTGTTGTTATAAATCTTATTGAGGCGAACTTCCAAGAAATTCATACTTCAAGTTGATTGGGAGCTGTGTACAATGACGATGTAATATTACAGGATTATCATAAGATACAGAAAAATTATAATTATTTGACTAATTTCCTGGTACTATAAAAAACAAATTTAAAACTATAAAAAATTAAATTACTGGTTCATGGGTGTAGGCAGGGGAAGCTGTAGCCTCCCCCCCCAAAGATTTTTGGAATCCGAGGAAAAAAAAAAAAAATAGTCAACTTATTTTATAAGTGATTTCTTTCTCGAAGCATGCTTTAATTAGGAAGGTAACATTATTGAGTTGACAACCACGGATCACAAGATGACAACCACACCTTCGAAGGAATAAGATGAATATGCATCGATTCTTCGGTAAAAAACGTAAGATTCAATGAGTACAATTATTCGTCATATACTTATCTCTAAAAATAAT